>NW_003852413.1:7582054-7583713 GCF_000181295.1 Otolemur garnettii
TTCATTCCCAAATGGAGTTACATTAACCTTTTCAGCAGCTGAAAACCGTATATTCCCTTCCTGTTGTCCTTCCATTCCCTAGCTTGTCGTGCATTCTTCCCAAAGATCCAGACTTTTATAAAACGCTGCAGGATGTGGGACAAACTGTTAAAAACAGGATTGTCCCACCAAAAGCGGGACATCTGGTCACCTTACCTGTGCAGGACCTTCCTGCATTTCTCAGCCTGACTTTGCTGGCCCCGCTCTTTCTAAGGCAGATAGATGCCTTTCTGGTCTTTCCTAGGCCAGTGCTCCTGGACAAGTAGCTGCCCTTTCAGCCAAGTCTTTCTGAGCTGAGGCACTTTGTTACTCTGATACTGTCAGACTGGTCCTCCAAAGTTCAGTGGGACCTTCACCCCTCACTCACTTGTCAATCATTCAGTGGTTACTCAAAATCACCTCTCCATAGGCTGTGTGTTAAACTTCTCATACATTTGTACCATTTTTCTTTGAAGGCAAGGAAAGGGTTGGGCATTCTATTGATAACTCTTGGAATGCAATACTCATGTATACAGTAAGTGTTCAATGCTATCATCACAGGGTTCTCAAGCTGAATGTGACATCTGAGATCACCCGCTGTATGATGGGACAGATGGAGGGAGTGAGGGATGGATGGAGACATGAAGGGAGGGAGAGATGGAGGGTTGAAATTAATGTGCCCAAAGCAGTGCCTGGCATGTCATAAGTGATCAAAAAATATTTGCTGAGTGAATGGCTGTTGCTTCTTGTCCCCACTGCAGGACAGACAAGACAAGGACAGGGACAGAAGGAGGGGCTGCACCTCCCTTTTGGCAGTGATCCCAGAGAGACAGATGTTCACTCTCTTGAATTGTATAATTTAAGAGAACATACATTTGTAGTAACAAAACACAAAGGCAATTTTGTTCAAGTACCAAAGGCCTTCTCCAGCTCCCCAAGGGGAACAAATAGCAAAACAAACTGTGGCTACTGAGAGGTGAAGCAAGGTACCCAGAGGGATGTTGCCCCTGTTCCACAGGAAGATGAGCCCCAAATGTCCTGGCCTGACTAGGGATGGTTGGAAACCGAGGGGGCTGAAGCCCTGTCCTTGAAAGCAGCAGCCTGCATCCTGAGGGTGCAGCCGGGGATGCTGCCTTGCATGAGCTTCCCTGGTGATCCCCATACTTGCGTGAGATGGGAATCTCTGAAGGTGCCCAGAGTGGAACCTGCAGGAAAGGAAAGCCCAGAGCAGGGCCAAACTGCCTGTTATGGTCACTCTGTGATGCATGGATGATGGCTTGGAATGTCCAAGACTGGTGGCCACAGGGATGCTGAGGGGCCACTGCTATTGTCCAAGGGGCCAGGGAGGAGAGTCTCAGCAGGGTGGAGGCAGCACAGTCACAGGCTGGAGGTGCACTGAGGGCAGGTCTTGGGCTGCAGGGTGCATTCCTGCCCTCTCCCCCTTTTCCCTTCCATGCCTCTACTGGCTCAGGGCTGGCCCCGAGTCCAAAGCAGTGCAGAGAGCGACATGGAAGGCACAGGGCCTCCTCTCCTCCCTCCAGCAGGCACCACACTGGTCACCCTGAAGGCCAGACGGTTCTGATTTCTCTCTTCAGTTTGCAGAGCCACGTTGGACAGGACCATGATTGGTAAAAAATACTA
>NW_003852413.1:7584474-7593970 GCF_000181295.1 Otolemur garnettii
CACACTACCAGGGGCAACAAAGTGAGACTCTGTCTCAAAAAAAAAAAAAAAAAAAGAAAGTTCAATATGGCTGAAAGTTCAGTGCAGCTGGACCAGAGGTTTAGGGTCTGGGGTGGGAGGGAGGGGTGAAGAGGGTCTCAGGAGCTGCCCTCTGGCCTCATTAGTGCCGTTGTAGGCACCATCGTGAAACAGCCCATCTCTGGGTCCCATCTGATCTCCTTTACTTTCTACTCTACGGGTGATCTCCGGAGACCTGGTTTTCTTGTTTCTGAAGGTGTGTGTGAGATAACCACCCCTCACACCTCTCTGGCAGGGCTGCCTCATTGCTCAGTCGGCTGATTAGCAGAGCTGAAGTCAGCGCCCCACCCAGTGTCATGTCCCCGAGTCGCCACTCGGGGGCACTGAGGCTGTGGCCGGACAGGGACCGTGCAGGCACGAGCCCCATCAGGCCGTGAATTCTACCATCTCAGGCTGCGAGGACGATACATAAATTATAAGTAACATTTGTATGCTATTTCACACCCGGCGAAGTGCTTTCATATCTACCATCTCATTTAATCTCCAAGAGGCCCCCAAGAGGCCCATGTCTTTGGCTGCCAGCAGGGCTGTCCTTTAAACCATCTCGGAAGGGAATTGTTTATTAAACCTAAAGGTTTCAGCAGGGGAGAGCCTGAAGTCCCTCTAACCGAGCTGGGGACAGGATGGGAGGGAGGGCAGGAGGCGGGGTGCCAGGGAAGGGCTGGTGCTGTTTTGGGAACCCAAGAGTGTGAGATTAAAGAGTTTCTGGTCGCCTGGCCCCAAAAAGTCTGTGAGACTCTGAGTTGCCTGTGGGGAGCATGGGGGTGGACATTCTCCCAGCTGCTGAGCGCATGGCTGGCTGGACTCGGGGAGAGCTTCTCACACTTGGCTCTGTTAACCTTTTCAGACCAGGTCACTCTGGGGTGGGGGTAGGGCTGTTCTGAATTTTCGAGCGTGTTTAGCAGCGTCCTGGGTCACACTTTCATCATTTCGGAAACAAAAATGTCTCTGGACAGTGCTGACTGTCCCCTGGGGGGCACAATCACTTCTGATTGGGAGCCAAAGGACAAAACTGCGAGAATATTCTTTACTATAATGAGTGTCTCTGTTCTGCACTTGTGACCAGGTTACTTCTGGGCTCACACTGGCTGCTGTCTTTGCTCACGTCTGTGCCCAGTGTAGGGTTTCCAAACCTTTGTCTGGGATGCTGGCCGTGCATGGGTCTCTGTGGGCTGGCGAGGTGGAGTGTGGTCAACTCGGTCACGAGGGAGCCCTGTGGCAGCCCCATCGGCCAGGAGCCTGGTCCCCATTCTGGGCAGGTGCAGTAGCAGATATTGGCCCAGAGCGTGGATAGAGTACCTTTCCCTGTGGGAAACCTTGTACTGGGGTTGGGGGCCTGAGTGGGAGAGGGGAGAAGAAGCACTGGGCACCTTCATGGTGTCCATGAGCGAGCAGAGTCCCGACTCTCCTGCTCACTGATGGGCTGGATGGATTCCACCAGTTTCTGGTGGGTTCCTGTCAGCCAGGCAGGGACTATGCCAGGTGCTTTCCTCACAGCAGCATCGGTTCAGCACACATCTGTGTTGCTCCAGCTCTGGGCAGGTGGTAGAGATAGAGAAACTAGATCCTGTCCCATCTCTGTCCCCATCTCAGGGAACTCACAGACTAGTGGAGGCAGCAGTAGCAGGCAGGGTCATATGTGTCAGAAATGCTTGTCTCTCTCTGCAGGATCAGATGGGAGCCTATCAGGCCTGTCTGATCTGTGCTGGGAATGGGGTGGGCCTGGGAAGTCCTCCAGGAGTAAGTCATATGGATGCTGATTCACAAAGAGGAGTAGAACTTTGCCTTGTCCTGAGAACCCACACAACACATTCAGAGCAACCTGGGAGAATGGGCAAACCCTTGTAGCAAATAAGTTCCAGGGAGACAAGAACAAAGGAGCCATCAGATGGGGTGACATCCATCTAGGTGGTCTTCCTGGAGGAGGCAGTGTGATAGGGTGGGAGGAAAACTGTCCAAATTCAGCATCTGGTGGGACATCTCTATGCCTGGGTCCCTGTTGAGCCAGGCCGTAGCAGCCGATGGTGTCTGGCCTGCACAAATGTCTACGATGCCCTGATTGGGAGGAACCAGAGGCACAAGAACAGAAAAGTGCCTTGCCCAGCAACTGGCTCTGGGACAGTTGATTAAACGTGAGTCCAAGGCAAGAGTTGCCAGAGGAGTTGGAGGAGAAGAGCTGCAATTGGAGGTAGGGGAGGGAGTGGGGGCATCCTTCCTGGCCCACACCCCAGTGAGGCAGGCAGGGGGCTACTCCAAAAACTCCCGCCATCTCCTCCATGGGGGCAGAGCAGGCTTTGACAGATGCCCCCTCACTGACTTCCTCCCACTGCCCCCTTCCACTCTGAGGGCTGCTTCCATGGTGTCCAATCTGCCGGTGTAACAAGGACAGATGAGGCCACGTCCACCAACAGTGAGGAAAATACTATCGGGGCAGAGGAGTATCCATCTTGAGCGTAAGGGAC
This sequence comes from Otolemur garnettii, assembly GCF_000181295.1. Taxonomy (NCBI): domain Eukaryota; kingdom Metazoa; phylum Chordata; class Mammalia; order Primates; family Galagidae; genus Otolemur; species Otolemur garnettii. The sequence goes on from NW_003852413.1 coordinate 7,587,015, forward strand.
AAGCACCCTTCCTATATATCAACATGTGCCAGGGTGAGGGGACATCAGAGTGAGAAAAAAAGGGCACAGTCCCTTCGAAGAGAGCTGGCCTATCGGCTTGTATATATCTTGCATTATGCAGCAGGAGAGAGAAAATCAATAGAGCTGTCAGCGGTTTAATGCATTCGGGTTTGCAGACGTCCCCACTCAGGACGCTCCAGACGGATGCTTCAAATTAAAAAACAGGGAGGGGGAGGGGACTGAAGGGGGCTGGGAGACGAACACCCTGACAGACCAGAGGGAGAGGAGGGCGAGACTGAGGAGCTGGGGAAATTAAAGTCCATAAATCACCAGCTCAGAGAGTATCCTGAGTGTGAATGACGGGAGACCCTCGGCATCAGCAGTGGTGTTGGAGGGGCGTTGGGTCCTTCTGCCAGGTGGCAGGCCTCAGAGGAGGCTGGTGACTGGTCAGTGGGTGTCTCCCTCCCAGGCTGGGCCCCCAGCCAGGGGAGGGTGTGGGCAGACCTCTCACCCTGCTGGTGTTAGTGCCAGGATGGGGGGTACAGAGTGAGGGGAGCAGGATGAGGTGAACGACAGCCTCCGAGCCCCTTCCGTAGCTGGGGCTCCTTGGGGTCAGGGTGGGCCGTGGGTTGCAGCCTCCACGAGGGGAGCACTTCACTCCCCGCTGGTCCCGGGAAGCTCTGGCCTCCTGGGTCTGGAGCCACATCCCTGATGCAGCCCCTTGGTCCTAAGACCTAATGTCACAGAGACCCCTCTGCTCAGCCACCCGGCCCCCCCGTCCTCTGTCCGTCTGCCTCCTCATCTTGCTTCCCTGTCCATGAGGCTGTCCCGCCTGCAGGCCGCCTGCCTCTGCCTTTCTGACAGGGAGCAGTGTTGGGCGGCCCAGGAGGTGCCTTATGCCTCCTTCCAGCTGTTGGCCAGTGACCCTCGTGGGAGCCTGAGCGATTGTGGGCCCCTCTCTGTGTTTCCCACAATGGCCAGTCCTGGCTTAGGGTGTGGGAGGCATGTGTTTGGGGGAAGCATGAGTTACCTTCCCTTCCCCCACCCCAGGGGGTGTCTGCCCATGGGGAGCCACAGAGGATAAAACCAGAGCCAGCCTCACACACCAGGGGGCTTCCCCTTCCTGCTTCCCCTAACATCATCCTCCACCCCTTCAAGGATCTGTACAGGTCCTGACAGGAAACAGGCACAGCAAGACCAGGTGCTTTGAGCTCTTTTTAATAAATGGAAGGTGTGGGCAGATGCAGGAGACCTGGGGGAGAGTGCTGGGACCCCCCACCCCCTGCTTACCATGAGCGTCCACAGGGGCTCTGTTACCACCACTGTTACCATCACCAGATCAGGGACAGCCAGGGCTGTGACCTTCAGCTATGGGCCTCGCTTAGCCTGGGGCAGCCCCTCAGGGGAGTGGATCCCTCAAGCCCACTCTCTTCCTCCTTCCCCATCTCCTGCCAGGGCACCCACTGGCACCAACAGGTTCAAGGTGGTCTTCTGGGGCACAGAGCAGGGCTGTGTGGCAGCCTTGGAGGGGTCCGTGGAAGATATTCCATCCACTCACTCTCCGCACAGGGCCGGGAGCCCACCAAAGGTGGCCGTCCAGATGGCCTTCTGTAGGACTGCCCTTGCCCTTCTAGGTCCCAGTGCAGACAAGTCCACCAAGGCTCAGACTGGCTCTTCTCTGTCTTGTCCCGCCAGCCCTTAGGAACTCTTTGCTCCCTTACCCTCTCCAACCAGGCCATGCCTTGATTTCGTCTGCTGGTCCACAGGCAGAGACACTCTGGCTGGCATGTCCAACACCCAGGTGAGCCTGCATGCCTCCAACACATAGGTGAGCCCAGGTGAGCCCCCAGGCACGCACAGCCACACCTCCACCCAGGCAGCCAGAGAAACAGATACGCCTGAGGTTGCTTCATGATGTTACATCGCCCAGGACAAGTTCTACCAATTAAACCAGTGACCGCGTTTCAAAAAGCAATTACCAGCGTGCTGCAATGCCTCCCAAGGTGAGCAGATTAAAGAGACTGCTCACGGCTAGAAGCAGGGACTCGAGGGGTCTGTGGGTTGCATAAATCAGAGGCACCACGTGCATGTTGCAAGTACCTGCCTGCAAGCACGTGCGGGCTCAGGAGGGTCCGAGGAGGAAACCAGAGCTGGGGGAAGGAGAGGCTCCAGGAACGCAGCCGTGGAGCCCGCAGGGTTGAGGTGGGGCCTGGGTCACTCCTTTCATATCCTTCTTGCTTCTTCCTGTTTTCTTCTCTGATGTGTGCACGCAGGAAAAAACAATTTGAATTGTGAATCCGGACTCCAGCCTGGGGACAGGAAGGAGGAAGCGAATTGCCACTGGTCTCCATGTGGGAAGCCTCGGCCACCACCTCCTCCCCAGAGCTCACAGGCAGCCACATACACCTCTGTCACATCTTTGAAGAAGGAAGGACGGAGGCAGAAAGGCCCTCACCAGCCTCCTGTCTGGCTGGGTCTTGGGGAGGGGAGATTCTACAGGGGACTGCTCCCCACTGCCTGGGCCTCTGAGTGATGGCTCTGTGTCCACCTGTTGGGCCCCACCTGCTGTCCAGAGTACCCAGGGAGTGGGGTAGGCCTGGGCGGTTCTTTTTAGTCATCCTCCTTCTATACAGCCTGTGGCCTCGTGATAGTCAGCCTCAGGGGTTGAGGGGAGTGAGGGGACAGGAGGTGGGGGAGCGGCGGGGGGAGGGGGGCTGGACACCAGCTGGGTCACACTCCTGTTCCTGGCCATCCTTACCTTCCAGCTCAGAATCTCCCTTTCAGCCCTTGCCTGTCAGGCTGATCTGCTATTAATGGAGCAAGACAGATGCAGTTGGCTTGTTAATTACAGCAGATGAAGTCTTCAGCCCAGGCTCCTGGGGAGGGCAGGAGAGGAGTGGCTGCAGTTGATTGTCAACATGGCCTTACCCTTGGCTTTGGCCGTCTGAGAACAGGGGCCTGGTGTGGTGTGGCTGACTGGAGACCCATCAGACCTGGGGAAGCCTGCTGGCAAGCCATGAGGGCTCTGTCCTGTGGTTTCAGCATAGAACAGGGGACAAAGGCTACTATGTTGAGTGCTTACTATGTGTCCATGAAGATCAGGGGTCATCCTCACCATAGGCTACGTTAGGCAACATCACACCCCCATTTTATCAATGAGGCTGCTGCAGCACAGAGAGGTCAAGTGACTTGTCCAAGGTCACACAGCTAGTAACTGGAGGGCAAGGAAGCCTCATCACTAGAGTGTGGAGTGTTACTGCATTGAATTCCTCAAAGCCTTTTGTCTCCTTCTCCAGGGACTAGCTGGATCACATGTTCCTGTGAGAGAAGAAACCAATCTGTGAGGTGATTCATTTATTCTACAAATATTTATCAGGCTCCCATGTGGGAGGCTGGAGGATCTAGACATGAATAAACAGATTCTCTGTCCTCTTGGAGCTTGCCCTCCAGCCTGAGAGAAGGTCCAGTTCCCCAGCTCTGCCCAAGAACTCTCAGCCCCAGACCCACAGCACCTGTTGGAGGCTGTGACCTGCCCAATGCACTAAACCCTGGGTTTAGAGCTGGAACTCAGAGACTCTCTGGCTTGTGTCAATTGGCCTGGGATTTCCTGCAGACTAGGGGCAAAGGGTGCTTATTTGGGGGAAGCCATAGTGAGTGTGCATAGGCAGAAGTCTAGTGGGTGTGCCTAAGCAGAAGTCAGAGACTAGGTGGCCCCAGAGAAAGAGCAGCTGTGGGAGGACTGCCCAGTCTCTGTGAGACCAGCTGTGCTCTCTGTCCTTCCCCGCTTCCCTTCCGTGTGTTTCAGCTTTTTCCATTAACTGGTTTGAATTAGTTTCCAAAAATGGAAACCAAATGATTCTCAAGGTAGAAGAGCAAGATGAGACGTCCTGGTTGGGGTATGAGATCCCTTCACTGTAGGAGCATGGAAGCGGGGGCTGGAACCGCTTCCTGGGGCCTGGGTCTTCCCCAGGCACAAGGGGCCAGGGAGGCATTCCAAGAAGTGGGAGGGGAACCTGGCAGAGAAAAGAGCTGCAAAGATGGGGAGATAAACAAGTGTGTGACACGCTCAGGGACCTGCAGACAGGGGCATGCTGGCAAATGTTTACAATCTACCTTTTTGCCAAAAATGAAAAAAAAAAAAAACCAGCCCTTAATTTGTAGTGTTTGCCAATTCCTGGGGTGTAAATTCTCCCACCATGTCCAATTTCAAGCTGCCAATGTGATGTTTGGTGTCTTGTAAAACTTGTGGGTAGGTAACAAGCAGGTGTCACGAGCTGGGAGCAGTGTGAGCCAGTTCCCGCATGCCACAGCATCAGGTCATCTGTCATTGCCCAAATGCAGGGGGTGTGTGGGGAGGACAGGAGAAGAGGCTGGAGAGGTGGACTGAGAGATGATTGGGAAGGGTTTGAATGTCACATCTGGGAGTTTGAGCTTAATATGAAATGGCAAAAGCCCAGGCCCTGATTGGGTGACTTTGGGTGTGTGTGTGTGGCAGCAGCTGGACCGCTGTTTGTCCTGACCACCCCTCATGCTGGTCCCCTGAGTAGCCCCAGAGGGTCTATTTGGACCTGGTAGAAGACTTGGAGACGGGCACATAGAATGTGAGGCACATTATTTTCTGATAAAGAAGGAGAAGCTGAGTTCTAGCTCACCCCCGCCAGCTGCACCGTGGGGCCATCCCTCATCTTAATGAGCTCATCCAAACCTCGTTTGCTAATGAGGAATTTAATGGTCACAGACTGACAAGCGAGACCGAGAGGGGAAACGGGAAGGTCATTACAAAAATGAAATGTGTAGCTAAATGCCACCTCACTTCCATCCCACCTGCTCACCCCTGGGTGCCGCCTGACGGGAAGGGGGAAACAGGGACTGGTTGGACCTCACCTCCAAGCTGGGCTCCTGAAGAAGGGCCGGGTGCCTCAGCACCATGGACAGGGCACAGCTTTCCTCTTCTGTGTCCCATAGCCTGGACTGTCCTTTCCTCTCCATTTGCTTCCAGCTAGTTTGTTCTTCCAAGACTCAGACGGGACGTCGGCTCCCCTGGGAACCCTGCACACATCCCCAGGTGGTTCAGGGTCCACAGTGTTTGCCTCGCAACCTTTGCTCAGCATCCTGATATGGAGGAAGGTAGCAGGTTAAGGCTGCCAGGTGAGCGCAGCCGGGAATCCTGCCTGGTACTCAGGACTTAGAGAAGGCCACAGGCCAGAGAGAGCAGAGCCTGTCTGCAGGAAAGAGCAGTGGGTGGACAGAGGATCGTATCATATCCTTGGTGGTTTTCCCTGCTTCTTCTCTCTGGGAAGGCTCTCAATCCATCAGGTCTGGGGGCAGTCCAGTGGGCTGGGCTTGGAGAGGCCGGTGCAGGTGAGGGTGGCTCAGGAAGGGACACCATTCCATGGCTTGGCTCTTGGGAATTTGGGGAGGGAGAACTCCGATGGAGGCTATAGCAGGGAGAATCGTAAGGTGACCTCTGAGGACTTACACCTTGTGTAATCCCCTCCCCTTGAGTGTGGGTGGGGTGTGTAGCTTGCTTCTAGTTAATAGAATATGGCAATGATGAAAGGGTTTTGCAGATGTCCTTAAGGTCTCAGTCAACACGAAATCAATCAAAAAGGAGATTATGCCAGGTGGGCCTGGCCTAATCAGGCAAGCACGTTAAAAGAAGACCAGAAATCAGAGACTCTCTCTCCAGCTGGCCTTGAAGAAGCAATCTGCTCTGAGTTCCTCGGCTGTCAGGAAATGAATTCCACTAATAACCACGTGTGCTGGAAAGAAGGCCTTGAGCCTCATGTGTGGCCCAGCCCTGGCTGCCACTTTGAGCATAACCTTGAGACACCTCAAGTGGAGGGCCCCGCTGTGTCACCAGACTCCTGGGCTACAGACACTGTGAGGTGATAAATGTGTGTTGTTTTAAGCCGCTAAATGTGTGGTTACTTGTTATGCAGCGATAAAAACTTCCTAAGAAGGTTGGCTACGCCTTGACTTCCCCACACTGGTTGGGGCCCACTGCCTGCCTCTCTCAAGCTGGGAGGTGGGGCCGGGATCACCGCTCATGGCGATGTGACAATGAGAGAGAAAATTAAAATCCAAGATGGAGCGATTCAAAACCGTAATCTCGGCGAGCAGTGGCACTTAGATTTCCCATTATTGATCCCCTCAGCGGATATTTTCCAATCTCGTAATTACAGGAGGACTTTTTCAATTTGGGCTGAATTGCCTCCCCTCCCCCCACGCCCCTCCTTTATTTCTTTAAACTCACAATAACACGGAATAGATTGTATGCAGCTGCAGAGTCTAAATAAACAGAGCTAATCATTTTAATTGAAATCCGATCTCAGCAGAGGGAAGGCTCCTCTTCCCCTTATCTCCCTGGAGCAGGGAGCAAACCCTGCTCCTGACTTGGGGACCAGGCAGGGACATTGGTTCCTAGAGTCAATGTCCTCCAAATTCCAAGGTCCCTGCTGGTTGCTGGGGGATACTGACCAGGGCCGGAGCCAGGTCAAGCAGGCTTTCCTGGACACAGTCCTCTATCTCCCTGCCCACACTCTGCCAGGACCTTTGAGAACTCACACGTGTCCTTATTTAACGTGTTTTTTGGTTATTGCCAGTTCCCATAAGCTAACCTAGTGATCCTCAGACATTCAGGCAGGAAAGAGGAATTTTGCCCCCCTTTTGGGAACATTGGGGGACATTTTTTGTTGCTATAACTTGGGAGGAGGATTTCTTTTTCTTTCTTTCTTTCTTTTTTTTTTTTTTTTTGTGAGATAGAGTCTCACTTTGTTGCCCTTGGTAGAGTGCAGTGGCACCATAGGTCACAGCAACCTCAAACTCCTGGGCTCAAGTGATCCTCCTGCCTCAGCCTCTCAAATAGCTGGGACTACAGGCACCCGCCACTATGCCCAGTTAGTTTTTCTATTTTTAGTAGAGATGAGGTCTCATGCTTGTTCAGGCTGTTCTGA
>NW_003852413.1:7594217-7605315 GCF_000181295.1 Otolemur garnettii
AAAAAAAAAAAAAAAACCTGAAAAAAAAATGACCTGGCATAAAATAATATGAATAAATAAATAGGGTGGAGGTTGAGAACCCCTGAGCTAACTTAAGTCCTTTCCCTCTAACTTTTCGGTCTAAGCAATCCTCTCACCTCAGCCTTCCAAGTAGCTGGCACTATAGGCACCTGCCACAACATCTGGCTAATTTTTCTATTTTCAGGAGAGACTGGGTCTTGCTCTTGCTCAGGCTGGTCTTGAACTCCTGAGCTCAAGGGATCCTCCTGCCTTGGCCTCCCAGAGTGTTATAGGCATGAGCTACCACTCTTGGCTCACCTAAGGCCTTCTTAAACTCATTTATTTTTGTAGAAAATACAGAAGATTAATAGACAGAGGTGGGAAATTTGGAACCAATAAAATTGGACGGCGGCACGCATGCACATGCATGTGCATGTACACAAAGGCCCCCCTCTCCACCTCTGCCTTCATGTCTGCTTATCCTTCCAGACTTGGTCCACACGACCTCCTCCTGCGGTCTTCTCCATGCTGTGGGTTGGGTGATGTGATCCTCCTTTGTGTTCCTGGAGACCTGATGAATTTGATTTCCATAGCATATATCATCCCCCAATAAAATTATCTAGTTTTCAGTTAAAATGTTAGGATAGTGGTTACCTTTGGGGAGAGTAGTGGCTGGAAAGGGCTTCTGGGAGACCCTTGCTCCCTTCCTTCCTTTTTTTGAGACAGAGTCTCACTCTTTTGCCTTGGGCAGAGTGCCATGGACGACAGAGTGCCTAGCTAGATTTTCTATTTGTAGCAGAGACAGGGTCTCACTCTTGCTCAGGCTGGTCTCGAACTCCTGAGCTCAAAGGATCCTCCTGCCTCAGCCTCCCAAAGTGCTAGGATTATGGGTGTGAGTCACTGAGCCCAGCCTGTTCTATTTTTTGCTTGGGGAGCTGGTTCACCAAACTGTTCACTTTTTGAAACTTGGTCGTGCTAAGCAGTCTGATCTGCACTTTTTATGTATGAATTTTACAATTCATTACAAAGTTTACTTTAAAAATGACCTGGCTTCTGTTCGGTCTCTACACTTGTAGCCTCATCGAGGTGGAGACTCTGTCTTATTTACCTCCGCACCCTCTGCTGTCTATAATCTGCCATTCTTTACCCTCTCTGAACCACAGTTCCTTCATTTCTAAGGGGATAGTAATAATCTGTGCTTCACATGGTATAAAATATTTTTTTAACTAGATGCAATCAATTAGTTAATGCTTATGAAGTAGTTAACGCCGGTAGTTACTTGGCATTAAGAGCTTGGCCTGCGTTATCACTAAGTGCTTAGGGTTTGCTGAGTGACCCAGCAATTAAACCTGAAGCACTGACACCCTAAACATACACTGAACACACCCTTGCCCTCTCTTCCCACCATGGTTCAGGCGTCAGCTGACCTGTGTTTCCGCCTCCTCCTCCCTCCTTCTATTCATTCATGAGATGCCCTTGGCCACAGCTTCCTGACCTAGACACTCTATCCAGAGCGCCTCCCCATCCAAAGGCCAGGAACGCATTAGAGAGAGATTGTCCCATCGAAGTAATTACTGCTGCAGGCACCAGAGAGACATTTACTACTCACTAAAAAACATTTTTCCCTGGCATGCTCGTTAAACCCTGGCATTTAACCAGAAACTACAAATCTCAGCCCCGGGGAGACCCTGCCACTTAGTAACCTGGGAATGGGGGAGCCACGAGCCTCACACTGTTTCTGCTTCTCTTCACTCTTTTCGCTAGTTTTCAGCAGGGAAAGAGGACTCGTTGGCTGACTGTCTCTGGCCTGTGACAAGCCCAAGGATCTTTAGTTTCTAGGAAGTCCCTGTCAGTTGTTGTAGGAGCATTGAGGCTTTCGTCCATTCATTCTTTCAGCCAACACTACGGAGTGCTCAGTATGGCCCATGAATAGACAGCCTGCCAGACTCCAAACTACCCGATCCCCTCACATCTGCATCTGAAGCTGACATGGAGGGGCCAATGTGCTCTCTACAACCCCCCAAACTTGACCATGGCTATTGGATCTAAGGATCAACATCAAGCCCAAAGCAACAGTGTATGGGAGGCACGAGGTCACCTTCCCAGGATGCAGAGATGAGTGAGATTGCTCGGCAGGGATGGCCCACCCATACCAGAGATAGTGGCAAAGACACTGGTGTCCAAGGAGGATGACCAGACCTAGGGGTCAAGGGCAGAGGGTGCTTGGGTCCTGAGTGAGGGAGTCTGCTGCTCTGCCCCGCCCAGTGCCAGCCTCTTCCTTGTCTCTTACCTTCCCCGTGCCCTTCCTTAGTCCCTTCCCCGCGACTTCAGTTTCCTGATGGAGTACACATTCTTATTTGCCCTGGACAGTTCTGGTTTATGCCTGGTGTCTTAGCATAATAATGAACGGCTCCCCCTTTCACTTTAAAAAATGTCCTGTCCTGGATTTTAAATTACATGGTCACCCTAAATCTTGGACACTTCTCTTCCTAGGAAGAAGAGCTCTTGCCTAAAGGAGGCCCTAACAGTGGAGGAGAGAGACGTACAGTTGGATGATTATGAAGCAAACAGAGATGTAAAATCGAGCTTTGTAACTGGCAGGTCTGAGAGGGGGCACCTGACCCAGATCCAGGGTGACCCAGGACTCCCTAGAGGAGGTGATTTGGTTACAGACTTGAAATAAGGGGGATTAGTCTGCCAAAAGAGGTCAGGGGCCATGAGGACATTGGGGCCAGCACGGACATGTGGCGTGGTTGGTGGGGGTGAGGCCTGAGAGGCAGGGTGGGCGTGGGGCTTGCAGGAGCCTGCACTCCTTCTGGAGGCAACGGAGGGATGCAGACGGTCCCGGCTGCTCCGAGTGTGGCCCGGGAACAGTGTGTTACTCGTCATTGACCAAGGAGGCACAGAAAACAAGAGGACGTGTTTAGAAACGTTCAGAGCAATTTGGCAAGGTAATTTTATGCCTGTTGACTTAATAATAAAAAATTAGGCTTGTGTTTTATATGTTATTTCAAGTTTCATTTTTCTAATAATTTCTTCTTATTTTTTACATACACAGTGACGGTAAAGCTACTTCGGCAAACGGTTTGGCAGTTCCTAAAGAAGTTAAAATACGTAGTAGAGAGTTATACGGAGCAGCAGTTGTACTCCCAGGTGCAGACCCAAGAGAACTGAAGACATCAGAGCTCACCACAACATCACTCACAACGGCCAGAAGGAAGAAACGGCCCAGACGCACATCTGCTGAGGAATGGGTCAGCCCACCGTGGTGTCCCTGTGGGGTGGAGTATTAGTCCAGGACAAGAAGGAATGATGCTCTGACACACGCTGCAACGTGGATGAGCCTTGAAAACAGGGTGCTCAGTGGGAGAAGCCACGTGTTATCTGACTCCACTTACGTGAAATGTCCAGAACAGATAAATCCACAGAAAGTGAGACGCAGAGAGTAGATGAGTGGTTGCCAGGGGCTGCAGGGAGGAGGAAATGAAGGGCGATGTCTAATGTGTACGGAGTTTCTTTCTGGGCTGAGGAAAATGTTCTGAAATTAGACAGTGGTGATGGTCGCATAACCTTCTGAATATACTGAACTGGGTTATCTTTTTGTTTATTGTTCAGGCTAGAGTGTCATGGTGTCATACCTTATAGCAACCTCTAACTCCTGGGCTCAAGCGAGTCTCCTACCTCAGCCTCCCAAGTAGCTGGGACCACAGGCGCCCACCACAACGCCTGGCTATTTTTTGGTTGCAGCCTTCATTATTGTTTGGCGGGCCTCGGCTAGATTCAAACCTGCCACCTTAGGTGTATGTGGCTGGTGCTTTAGCCACTTGAGCCACAGGTGCCAAGCCATGAATTGCATATCTTAAAAAGGTGAAGTTTATGGCATATGAATTATATCTTTAATAAAGAAACTTTTAAGGTACTGATCTGTCAATTTATATTTCAAGATTAGAAATTTTTAAAAAGCAGCACTAGTCCTGTAGCTCAGGTAGCCAGAGAAACAGCCACTTGGCTTACCTTTCTGATGAGGAGCTGAGTGCGGCTGCGGTGAGGAGTGGCCGACTCATTCCAGCTGGTGAGAGTGGCAGGTGGCTGGGGTCCAGGTCCTGACTCCTGGCCAGTGGGATCAACACTAGAAATTCAGCTGTAGGTCTCTTAGTGTCTGTGACGGGTCAGTTCCGGACAGAGGTCAGCTCGTGAGGATCGGCCCTAGGGATGTCATGATAATTCTAGAAGCCCACACCTCAAAATAAAACTATTAAGAAAAGAGTTTTTCTGGGAGGCCGTAGGTATGGACTGGCCTGGGAGTTGGTCACTCCAGAGATTAGGTCCCTTAAGTACAGCCAAGGCCACCCTGCTGGGATCCAGAGGGCCAGGTCCCACCTGCCCCTGCCAGCAAAGGTGGGGGGCAGGGGAGGAGTGTGTGTGTGCTCATTCTCCCACATGGTGGGGAGTCTAGAGGAGCCTGTAGCCATGAGAAGGTGGGGCAGTCCCCGCAGCCAGGCTGCCCACCAGAGCAGCCAGCATGCTGGGAGGGGGTGCAGAGAGGGAAGGGACCAGGTCCCCGGGATATGCAGGCCTGGAGGCAAAAGGAAAACAGGCCAGAGTGGGGGGTAAACGAAGACAACCGTTATAAGGATCATCACTAGAATTTGGTGGTGCTCTGCTAAGAGCTTCACAGATGCTGTGGCTAAATCCCCCTAGACCTCTCCTGTGAATGCCGTTACCTGTATTGTCTCTGAGTCACCGCTGGGGAGACGGAATCTTCCAGACAGGCCGGGCAGCAGCACCCTCATGAGGGAGGCTTGTTGTCAGGGCTGCCTACCTGGGGAGCTGTCACCCTGTGCCCTCCTGGTGCTGCAGAGAGTGGAGAACCAGCAAATGAGGGAGGAAGAGCTGCCTGTGTGCCAGGTCCCCACATCGGGAAGGGCCACTCCCATTTTCCATGTCACAGCCCTGCAGTGGGACCAGGGGAGGGAATCTGGTGCCTTGCAACTACCTGACCCAAGGCCCTGGAGTGCCCTGCCCCAGCCGGGAGGGGGGCAGGGGGGTGACTCAGATGACCTGTGTCCCTCCAGGCTCAGGACTACACTGTGTGGCTGAAAAGAGGAAAGTTCTGGGGAAATCAGAGGCTTTCAGTGCCCTTCCCTGCCAGTCCCATGCTTCGAGTTCCAGGGGGGACCTGGGGTCATGATCCAAACAAGCAAAACCAGGAAAGCCACCCAGCCCTTCCTTGGGGTTGCAGGGCTAGACCAGGGCCTGCGGAAGCTCTACCTGGGAGCACCCCAAATGCAAGCGAGCTAAGGTCTCGGGAGTCACATGAGGTGGGGGTGGGGGAAGCTTCTGGACGAGAAGGGGAGGAGCCAGCAGGAGAAGGGAGCAGAGGCTGGGGGTAGGGGGCATCTGGGGACATCTCCACCGTCATTTAACTTTCATTTCCCGGCTCCACCATCACTCACTCCGAATGCAGATCATAAAAATTACAATTGATGTTTCAATTAGTTATAATTTACAGAGCGATTACATTTAATTTCTCTTTTATTGTATTTTAATGGCTTCAAATTTCTTGTTGATGAGATTCAGCCCCATGCTCTGAAGCCATGGGCCCAGAGTGGGGAAGGGGCCCGGGTTCTTGGAGGGGCAGGTGGGTGAGGCAGAGCCCTGGGCTGTTGGCTGCCTCAGTTTCTCCCAGCAGACCCAGCAACCTCACACCTGCCAGAGTGGAGGGTGAAGGACCAGCTTCAGGGCATGTGGGGCGGGGCTTTGGGTGGGCGCCCTGCGGGCATCTGCTTAAATGATCTTGCTAATGGAGAAGGAGCTTCAGCATCTTCTTAACCAAGGATCCAGGGAAGAAGCTGGAGGCAGGAGGGGCGGGAGCCTGCAGCGCTAATGAGCCGTGCTTCCCCAGGCTGGGGAGCTAGAGACAGCCTGGGGAGGACAACGTGGAGCCTTTGCTCAGCCATAGTCACGCTGGTGCCTAGCAAATATCAGATTGATGGCAGCCGTGTCCTTTGCCCCACAGCCCAGTGCAGTTCCAGATGCCTCAGGAGCGGTTATCTGTGCCATCTTCTTCCTCTGGGAGAAGTTCCTTGCAGGGTCTTCTCCCCTGTTTCTGCTCTGGGGCCAGATTGGCTGAAGAGGGTGGTGGTAGGAGCTGCTGCTGGCTGTAGAGGAAGAGCCCACCCATGGAGGTGCTTTCCTCAAACTGTGACCCTGGGTTCCTGGCGTTATCCCTGGCCAGGCCTGTTGGTGGCCAGGTCACTGCCAGGGTTGGGGTGGGGTGAGCCCCGGGCTGTCAGTGGGGCTTGGCATTGTGGGAGGTGGCCCAGGGCTGTGGGGGACTTTGTCCTGTGTGGTGGTTACGCACAACACCGCTGGCTTGGAACAGACTTCCAAGTTTCTCTCAGAAAGGTCCCCAAATCTCCTAAAAAAGAGCTTGGACTCTTAATTCCATGAGTTGGGAGAGAGAGATGATGGCTCTGGGCAGGTGGGGTGGGGGGTTCAATAAATCAAAGTCCCAGGAGTTGGAGACTCGCAGCAGACCGGAAGTCCTGGGTCATGCTGTGGTACCACCTGCGGCCTGGAGCAGCTGCTTGGGGCCAGGACTCCCGAGTCCCATCAGGAGGGGGCTGGGACGGCTGCAATCTTGTTGGAACAGGGACACAGGTGCTGGGCTTGTTGTGTTCTGTGTCCACTCCTGGGCCTGGGGGCTGGTGGCAGAGGTGCAGTAGGGGCCTGACCTCAGCACACCCACTCTCCTGTGCCTCCAAGCACTGTTCTGTCTCTGGGCCTATCTCCTGGGATGAGGGGTGTCCAGATTGCTCCTAGTCCAGCTAAGGAAAGAAGGACATTTTGAGGCATGGAAGCTTCAGGCTGGAGAAGAAAAATCTAGACCGTGGCTGCACTTTCTAACTTCCAAGCAATTCCATTAGATGGGGAAATTGAAGACCCAGAGAAGGGTTTAATGCCCTCTTGACCCTGCCAAAATGTATGCCAATAAATGGCTGCATCGTCTCCAGCACCTCAACCCCTGCCCAGAAGCATCCAGCTTCCTGACGATTCCCGTGCTCTCAGCAGTGGCTGCCAAACACTTCAGTCTTCGCTAATTAATCAGATTTAAATAAAAAAGAAAAGAAGAAATAGGTCATGTATCAAATTTCTTCCCTTTATCAGAAATCCTTCAAGCTATCTGAATGGGACAGGCCCTCAGTTTCCATCTGTGCATAGGTGTGTGGTGGGGAGGGCCCCTGCATCTCCAGGACCCTTTAGCCACATCACATGTGTAAGCCCTGGACAGACCACCAGGGGAGCAGCCTGAGTCACAGCAGTGCAGCAGGACCCCCGCCAGCAGGCGTGGCTTTGGGGGCCCCATCAGGGACTTCCCAGCCTCTAGCCCTGTCCACGCCCCCAGGGGATCACAGAATGGACATCTGCTGGTCTTGCCTCCTATATCTGTTTCCTAGGGTTGTCACAACAAATGATCACAAACATGTTAGTCTACAACAACAGAAATTATCTCATGGTTCTTGAGGCCAGAGATCTAAAATCCAGGCGTCAGAGGGGTTCTCTCTGCTCCCGCCCGAGACTCTAGGGGAGGACCTGCCTCTTCCAGATCTGGGCGGCTGCATCACTCGAGTCTTTGCCTTGGTCCTCACAAGGCCTCCTTCCCCAATCTCTTTTTCTTTGTCTGTGTTTCCTTTTTTGTGTCTTAAGAGGACCTGATCATTGGACATAGGTATCGGCTTTCCTGGATTGGGTGGGGCCCCCAAAGCCACCTCTGTCCAGGAAAGTCTCATCTTGAGCCTTACTTTAACGACCTTGGTATAGACCCTGTTTCCAAATAAGATCACATTCTGAGGGTCATGAATTTTTGGTGGCGGGGGATGTGGGGGAGGGACACTAACCACTGCACTTCCTCAGCTTCTCTTTCTCCCTCTTCCCAGAGCCTGGGAACACATTCTCCCTCACTTGGGAGACCCTCCTGTCCCACTCCCCAACCCACTTGATTCTGATGGGCAGACAATGACAGTGTCCTCTCTTGTCCCACTGGCCACATGGACAGGTTTGTGACCTCTAGGTGACTGTACCTGTCTCCTAGGCCATAGGAACTGTCCAATCAGAGTCATTCCTGGGCTTTTGCATCCTCAGGATACTCTCAGCAGGAGACGGGGAGGAGCCTTCTGGGATTCTGTGCTGGGGTCATGCAAACCTGGAGAGCTGTGGCCGTCCCCCTTCCTCCTGCTGCATGAAGGTGGTGGGCATGTGGGGGGACAGGGCAAGGGGAGCCACAATGGAAGCAGAGCCTGAAGATGGGCATGTGGGGGTGGTGGGGACCAAGGAAGACAAGATGAGGGGTTGGGGCAAGCCTGACGCTGTCATATTGGGATGCAGTTTGCCACTACCAGCTTCAACCCTCTTCCTGTGCATCTGTGGGGGCCACTGGTCCCCCCTCTTCTTTACTTAGTGAGTTGATCTCTGTCTTTCTCTTGCCACAGAGTCCTGACTGATATGACAGCATGTGGGACAATGAGTGGCCCTTGGTGGCAGTCTTTGAGGAGGACCTGGGTGAGTGACCATTACTGATGTTATTGGAAGGGATTTCCCTTTCAGGCAGGTGCTGGACTGGATTAATGACTTCAATAAACACATAGTAGGCCCCTCCTGTGTGCTGGGTACAGATGATGTAGAGATGCAAGACAGTGGTGAAATCGTCTTTAATATATGTAAAGTAGGTCAACTGGAGTGTGGGCCAGACTGTTTCTAGGTAGCTGTCAGGTGGAAGGGTGGGGGTGAGCCCTGGGCAGCGCCGGAGACCGTTCCCTGTGTCTGGTGCACAGCAGGTGCTTGGGAAGTGTTTGTGGAATAAATGAATTTAGATTATTTTATGGTTCACTTGCCTGTGTCTGCTGGTGACTCATGCTGTGTGCATCCTCTCTTTTGCACAACGCCCAAGCGCACGCGCACTCGTGCACACTGTCAACTGCCTGGTGTGACGCTGAGCACCTGGGAGTGCTGAGTAAGCAACCGTGGGCGTGTGACGGAGTGGCTGGCGGCTGATTGGCAGCCACTGTGGCCAAGAGCTGCCCCGTGCATCTCACTGTCTGCCCCTCCCTGCAGTAGGGCCCCTGCCTGACTCTGGGATTCTCCCTTGACCTCAGCTCCTAATGACTTACTTTGTGATTATCTATGTTTCACCCCCATTTATTTCTCTCTCCTTGTTATCAGGCTGGGACTGGGCCATGGCAAGGACCAGGCAACACGGTCATTTCAATACTGGTTTCTGAGTCCCAACCTTTTTGAGGGCGCACAGGGGCACTCCACCAGGACAGGGAGGGGAATTGCAGAGGGGAGCCTCAGGTAGGGAACTCCCTACTTCTGTCTGAGAGCTTTGGCATCTATGATCTCTGACGCTAGAAGCGGGAGTCGGCACTGCAGTTTCCACCTGCAACCACTAGATGCCAGTGTTTCTTAATGGATGGAAAGGGAGACTGGGCGGGGCTGATGGAGCCAGAGAAGTTCTGGATGGTCTAGCGGGGCTAGGTGCCTGGGTTGTGCCCACCTTATAGATGGGAACACTGAGTTCCAGGCACATAGCTAAGGATTCCCCTGAGTAAGGCACAGTGAATTAGATGAAATTTCCAGGGTCCTGGCTCCCAGCTTCTTCCTTCAGCCTCTGTGTCTGGGACATCTTTCCTATGGTACCTGGGCAGGGAGTTGCAGGCAAGTAACTAGGGAGGCATCTGAGGGGGCAAAGGTGGAACTAGTGAATCCAGCATGGGAGGGTGAGGCCTGATGACGAGAAGGGTCAAGAAGGAAGACTTTCCTGCAGTCGGAAAAGCCCTGCCTGTCCCTTCCTGGCATTCCTCCTTTCTTTCCTGCCATTGTCCTCCTCTCCACTGTGGTCTGATCCAAGAGGTGGTGAGAGAGAGGGAGAGAGTGCTAGCCAGGCTGCGATAGCTCCACTTTTCAGAGGAGAATCCATCCCACGCTCTCTTTCCATGGCCCCAGTTCCCTGTCCTTCTCCCCGGCACAGTTCCAGATGCCCAGTAGGCTCTCAGTAAGTGTTCCTGGGTGGAGATGAGGAGACTGAGGCAGAGGAGGATCCAGAGAGTGGCCACGAATGGGAGATGGAGCTCCCAGTGAAGACCTGGTGAGGCCAAGACACCAGGCAGGAGCTGGCTTGTGAGTCCCCAAATGCAGTCTCAGCAGTAACACCAACAATTAGGGGAGGAACAGTTAAATACGTGGGGGCCACAGCCGCTGCTCTCCTGGCCTCCACTGGAGTGGGGAGGTGGGGGATTAGGGGGAGGCAAGACCAAGAGGGCCACTTCTTTGGTTTAACCAGAGTAGGAAGGCTGCCTATGTGCTGCCCACAATGAGCCTAAAATGCTATATTGTTAGAGACTGATTTATTTAGGTCAAGCCATGACTTCCCCTAGGAGTTTTACATAGTTTCTTGCATGTAATAGATCATTTAGTAAATATTTGTCAACGAGTCTCCTTAAAATGAAAATACCCTGAGGAGGGCTAAACCATTTCCATTTGCTAATACTTCACTGCGAATTAGTTTATCACACTAACTAGTGCCCCGCAAGGCAAGACGCAACACAGATATGTTTCAAGGAGGAGCCTGGGGAGGTGGGAGATTTGGAGTTTGGGCAAGTGCTGGGGAAGATGTGAGATGGCTGAGAGCAAGGTCAGCACAAGGACGTTGGGCGCCTGCTGCAGCAAACGTGGTCCTGCCTCTGCCCTGTTGGGACTCTGTAACAATCGCCGTAGTCTTCAGGAAAATGTCCCAGTTGCTCACAGAGGATACAGTGGTCCCCTTGCCTCCCCACCCTCTGCTTTTAACATTGTTGATGCTTCAGCCTGACCTTTCCTTGTACTTACCCAGGCCGTATGCTTTCTTCCTTTTGCACTTGCTATTTATTCCCAGCTCACTATCCCATACTCTTTGCCTGGTTCACGTCAAAGCATTATTCAAATTTTGTTTCGACGTCATCTCCTTTAGGAAGTCTTCCATGTCTGACCTGAGGCAGAGGGGGTTCTTCTTTTAGAAGACCCCACGGCACATTACAGTTCTTTTTTTTTTTTTTTTTTT
>NW_003852413.1:7605567-7633721 GCF_000181295.1 Otolemur garnettii
TTCTTTTCACAGTTACAGCAAAGAATTAGAAAAGAGTAATAATAATAAAAAAAAAAAACCCCAAATACCCAAACAGCACATGCGCAGAGTTTTAAAAAAGTTCCAATTGTACAGGAGGCTTATGATAAAAACTTATAGTTGCTCATATGTATCAATTAGGATTCAGTCAGGAAAATAGAAACCACACCAGTTATTTTAACAGAGAGAATTTAATATAGAGAATCAGCTAAACATGTATTGGAAGACTGAAAAGGATAAAAGAGAACATTGAACTGGCATGGATAGAGGAACTGTATGCCCCAGGGCTGGCAGAATTAAGGAAAGAGGTTGGGTTATCTGACTCTGGACGCTTAAAGACGACACCTCCCTCTCTTTGAACTCAGGGGCTGCAGCATGGCTGACCAGTGCTGATGTGGTTGAAGGAACATGGTAAGATCGAGCTGTGGATAACTGGTCACTGGAGTGAACTGGTCCTGCTGGGGTGGAGATCTGTTGCTGGAGTGACAGGGACAACAGGAAGAGCATATTTCTTTTCTCTCCTCCCGCCCTCTAGTTTCTTTCTGAAAGAATCTAACAGGGACCCCCAGGGAAATGTGATGTGATGTGCAGAATCTCAACTCCAGCATCACAGAAGAGACTGTAGCAGAGAGGACGTGGAGTTGAGTCATTTGCTTCATTCCTGACGCAGTCCACCCCTCTGCTACTCAGCATCCATTTACACACATTTGGATTCCACCCGATGGTGATGACAAATGCATGCTTTTACTTTACAAGGTGCAATGATCTTTGTACCCAGACACGCACCTTATTCTCAAAAAGAGAAGACATAAAATCCCAACAGCCATTATGTCCACCTCTAAGTGACAGTCGTGGTATACATTTCTGGGTGATGTTGGTTATCCTTCGAACTTATTCACAGTCTCATCTGAATGTTCTGTAACTTAAAGACCAAATTGTAAGGTTAACCACTGCTCATAATCTTTATGTAAGATAGAAAGGGGGGAAGGCAGGGGAGGAGAAAAGAAATTAGTTAATCTATCTGTAAGTGTGAATGTATATACATACGTAACAAGCAAGGAAGGAAGTACTCCTGGTTTCTACCATCTTGTTTTCATGAGACCACAGTTGACATTAACTTCCTTCTCCCACTGCCCATCCCACACCCACTGTGCTTCCCGGACGTGGAAGTACTAAGTGGCTCACCAGAGAATTTCCTGGGTCCCTCTTCCCCCTCCTGTAGCAGCAACCTGCTTTCTCCTTGGTAATTAGGAGAGTAATTCTCTTCTTTGCCTATTTATTCAGTGGTGTAAAGAGCCTACGATGTCCACACATCAGCCTTAATATCCAGTTTGGTGGAACCATAATTGGGTCTCTGGTGGAACCATTCCTCCCTTGGTTCCTAAACCCGCCAAACCAGCAGAGTTTAAAGTTAGAGAGGGCAGAGAAAGGAACCTTTCTGTGAGGGTTGTTAGAAACTAATACAATAGTGATAGGAGTCCCTGCTGCTTCCACCCCATGTTTCCCTGGCTATGTATTTGGGTCTGGGAAAACCATCACCTGTTGGTCACGGGTTTGCGGCATGCACTGCGTCCTGTAAAACAGAAACTAATGTTTTGGGATGTTATTGTCCAACCGGCATCTCATCTAAGTGGCCGTTTCCCCTGTTCTGTCAGACCAGCTGCTGCTGGGTGATGTGTAAGTGAGGAGATCACTCATTTCCATGGGGATCAGCCTGTTCCTTTACTTCTGCAAAATGAGTTCCTCAATCAGAAATGCCGTGTGGAATATCATGTTGTGAGTAAGACCCTCAGTGAGCTCAGGGACGGTAGCGATGGCAGAAACTTTGCAGGCACAGAAGGCACATCAATGTCGGAAGGGCAAATTTCTGTCCCTTTCAATGTTATCAACCTGCCCTCAGGGGTCCAGCTGATCCTCCCTGGGGAATGGTGCTATACTGAGGGCTCCCCAGTGGTCGCTGCCTTGGTCAGATTAGCACTCAGCAGAGGTTCTAGCCAGTGGGTTTTTGCTAAGAGGACACTCATATTGTTACACCTACTCCGTCTTTGTCCCCTTGGCCATTTTGTATATCGTTGTATTGATCAATAGCCAGGGTGTCTGGAGAAAGAAGCCATGGACATCCGTAAAATGGGTCAACTTGTTCATGTGATTACTGAAAACCTCCCCTACAGTGACCACTGTACTCGGATGACACACAGACTCATTTGAGTCTGTGCCACTCCAAGAGGTCCGTACACATACCCCCTCCCCAGATCTCCTGGTCTCCAACTTCCAACTTTGTTCTTTCCAAGTCCCTGGGCATCCAACTCAGCCATTAGCCATAGCTCACCAGTTACTGTTAATCCATACATTTGGCCATCTCTCAGTTCATCCAAAGTGGACAACTGAAGATATTGCTTGAACTTCTGTTCATTGAGAAGGTTTTCCTTAACCAGTGCCTTTTGGAGATACTCTTAATTAAGGTGGTAAAGTAGTGGTTGGTACCAGTACATCCTGCAGAACCATTTGTAAACTAGATCTAGTTTCTTTTCTTTTCAGTGTGCTGATTTATAGAGCAATCACCGTAGGTATAGTTCTGTCCTTAGAAGCAACCGTGATGTGGTTTTTGCTTTGGGGCCCACTGTTAGTCCCTTACATTGTTATACATCCATTTATGGGTGCGTTAACTTTGGGCCCATACTGATTCTCTACTGTGAAATCAGAAGAGTTAGCTTACTTCTCCCATCCACATGGTTACCTTATCAATTTTAATTAATACACTTAAAATATCCAGTTCTTATTCACTTAATATTAGACAGTAATTGTGTGGGCTCATTCTGTAAGATGAGGATATTATTAGATCTCCTATCCTTCTTTTCACCTCTTCTCCCCACCTTTTAAAACACTTCCAACTTCTGCCAACCTTATCTTTAATATTGCCAGAGTTGGTGACATTTATATTCTGTCCTTTAACCACATTTGTGTCATTCATGTTTTATCGACAGAGTGATTTGAAGAGTTGAAATCAAGCCCACAGCCTTTATATTTTGATGATGATGTATTGTTTTCTGCAGTGAACCAGAAGTGTGGAGGAATTATGTTTTCTTCTTTCTCAATCCTATATCACAACCGTTGTACAAAATCAAATAGATTCTCTTTGTATTCTCCATCAATTGTGCAAAATTATGGCACATTTTACTTTGCTTCATGCTTACATCATGATTATTTGGTGCAAGTTTTATTTTCCTTTGGCATTTTTAAGTGCATGTTTTTTATTTTTTGTTTCATTTTTAAGTGCATGTTTTATTTTTTGTTTTTTATTTTTTTAAATTACCCTCCTCATCATTCCACAGATACCTTCTGATGTCTTAATAAGTCTATCTATTGTTTTGAATTCATTGTGTTTTTTATGACGACCTTGTCTTTGGTGTCTGCTGACTTCCTGTCCTCTCCAGCCATCTGCCTGAGATTTCCTTTTCACTGAGAGTTCTGCCTTGACTTGAATCTAAATTTCTCTCTCAGTATCTGGTTCATTTTGTTGGAGGACGTCCTCTAGTAAGTTCTTTGAAAAGGGTGCATCATAGGTAAATTTTCTGAGCTCTTGGATGTCTGAGACTTAATTGTTTTTCATTGATAGTTTGGCAGGGGGTAGGTTTCTAGGTTCAAAATAGTTATCCTTTGGAATGTTAAAGGCATTATTCTGTTGTCTTTTGGGTCCAGTGCTGCTGATGAGAAGCCACAGGTAATGTTCCATTCCTTGGTTGTAACCTTTCCTCTGTCTCTGGAAACTTTCTGGCGCTTCATTTTATCTCTGATGGGGTAATGTTTCCCAACAATGAGTTCTACTTGTGGGCATTATTTAACTCATTTTACTCAGAAATTCCTTTTAGTTGAAAGCGTCTTCCTGCCTTAAATTCTGGAATTTTTTTTCCTACTTTTATTTAGTAGTTCACTTTTTCCTGTTTTCTTTTTTCTCTTTTTATGGTGCCTATTAAACCGACATTGGACCTCCTGGATTGATCTGTTATGGCTCTTATCTTTTTGTTCTTGTTTGATTTTTTCTTTTCTTTAAAATCCCATATTTTGGAGATTTCTTCAACTTTATATCCTAACCCTTCTATTACATATTTCAGCAATTTTTTTTTGAGACATTGTCTCACTCCGTTGCCCTGGGATTGAGTGCTGTTGCATCATAGCTCACAGCAACCTCAAAGTCTTAGGCTCAAGAGATTCTCTTGCCTCAACCTCCTGAGTTGCTGGAACTTCAGGTGCCCACAACAATACCTGGCTATTTTAAGAGATGGGGGTCTTGGTCTTGCTCAGGCTGATCTTGAACTTGTTTTTTTTTTTTTTTGAGACAGAGCCTCAAGCTGTCCCCTTGGGTAGAGTGCCGTGGCATTACAGCTCACAGCAACCTCCAACTCCTGGGCTCAAGCGAGTCTCCTGCCTCAGCCTCCCAAGTAGCTGGGACTACAGGCGCCCGCCACAACGCCTAGCTATTTTTTGGTTGCAGCCGTCATTGTTGTTTGGCGAGTCCAGGCTGGGGATTCGAACCCGCCACCTTAGATGTACGTGGCTGGCACCTTAGCCGGTTGAGCTATAGGCGCCGAGCCTGATCTTGAACTTGTAAGCTCAAGCAATCCACTCGCCTCAGCCTCCCAGAGTGCTAGGATTACAAGTGTGAGCCCATGCCCAACCTATATTTCAGCTATCTCATCATTTATTATTTCTTCCTTTTAAAACCACTTCATTGATATATGAGTGACATGTAAGGAGCTGTACATATTTAATGTATACAACTCAATTGGTTGGGGATAAGTTTATACTGATGATAACATCGCCTCCGTCAAGGCCATGGATACATCTATCACTTCCCAAAGTTTCCTCTTATCGCCTTTATTTACCTATTTTTTCATGCTAAGAACACTTAATGTTATACCTACCCTCTTAGAAAATTTTAAGTGTACAATATACATTGTTAGCTAAGTAGAGCTCTAGAGCTTATCTTTCAAAGAAAGTTTTATTTTATTTTTAGTTGGCAAATAGTAATTGCATGTATTTATGGGAGTACAATGTGAACTTTTGATACATGTCTGAATTGTAGACATAACACATCCATCATCTCAAATTCTTTGTGGTAGGCATATTTAAAATCCTCTCTTTTAGCTACTTTGAAATACACAATATATTATTATTAGCTATAGTCCCCTGCTATGCACTAGATCACCAGGACTTATTCCTCCTAAGTGACAATTTATACCCTTTGACCAATGTCTCCCCTTTCTGTCTACCTCCTGACCCCAGCCTCTGGTGACCACCGTTCTATTCTCTACGTCTGTGAATTCAATGTTTTTAGATTCCACATATAAGTTAGATCATATGGTATTTGTCTTTCTGTGTCTGGCTTATTTCACTTAGCATAATCTTCTCTACGTTCACCCACGTTTTTGCAAATGACAGAATTTGCTGCAATTAAAAGGCTAACTAGCATTTTATTGTTTACGTATACCCTAGGTTTTCAATCTATTCATCTGTCGGTGGGCACTTTGTTTGTTTCCACATCTTGGGTGTTGTGAATGGTGCTTCAAGGAACGTGAGAGTGCAGACAGCTCTTCAGCATACTGATTTCACTTCCTTGGGATAGATACTGGAAGTCGGGATTGCTGGATTGTGATAGCAATTCTAGTTTATTTTTTTGAGGAACCCCCATTACTGTTTTCCATAATAGCTGTACTTATTTACATTCCCACCAGCAACGTACGAGGGCTTCCGTTGCACCGTATCCAACACTTGTTATCTTTCATCTGTGTGATAACAGCCAATCTAACAGGTGCAAGATGATATCTCATTGTGGTTTTAATTTGCATTTCTCTGATGATTAGGGATGGTGCAAATTTTTGGCCATTTATACATCTTCTTTTGAGAAATGTGTGTTCAGATCCATTGCCAATTTTTAATAGGGTTGTTTTCTTGTTATTGAGTAGCTTAAGATATTTTGTATATTTTGGATGTTAACCTCATATCAGAAACACAGTTTACAAATGTTTTCCCTCATTTCCTAAGTTGTCTCTTGAAGAAGCTCAGGAAATTTCACCCCAGAATATGACTCCCTGGTATAAAGAGTATTTTGAATTATAGACTCTGAGATCAGAAGCATTGGAAGGGGCTTTCCCTCTATCTGCATAAATCAGACTGTCCTGATCAATCAAAAGATCAAAGTGGCAATTGACTTCCCTTCCCCTCCCTGTTATATTCTGCAAGAAAAAAAAGATCAAGAATGCAATCAGACCTGGCCCAAACCATTTAAATATAATACCTGTTCCTCAAGTTCATTTAATTTGCAAAGAGAAACACAGTTGTTTCCCCACCCATTAGTCCTCCTTCACACCATTTGTTTGCCCCCTAAAGCATTACTGGTACTCCTCACCTCCACCTCCAAAACACCAGGTATAAAAATATCTGGCCTTCATTGGGATATTGGGGAATCGCTCTGTGATTCTTCCCATGTGTATGATAAATACACCTTTCTCTTATTAATCTGCCGTAATTGTAAGTTGATCTTTTAGCAACCTTTCAGGGGGGAAGGGGAGGTTTCCCCTCACCCCTTCATTCTCCACTCCATTAATTGTTTCCTCTGTGCAGAAGCTTTTTGGTTTGATACAATCTCCTTTGTCTATTTTTGCTTTCGTTGCATATGCTTTTGGGGTCATGTCCAAGAAATCTCTGTTCAGACCAATATCATGAAGTTTTTCCTCTATGTTTTCTTATAATGATTTCAACAGTTTTAGGTGTTATACTTAAGTCTTTATTTCGTTTTGAATTGATTCTTATATAAGAGGTGAGACAGGAGTCTGTTTTCATTCTTCTGCATATGGATATCCAGTTTCCCTAAAACTTATTGAAGAAGCTGTCCTTTCCTCATTGTGTGTGTTTTTTTAATTTTTTGAGATGGGGTCTTGCTATGTTGTCCAGTCTGGTCTTGAACTCCTGGGCTCAAGTGACCATCCCACCTCAGCCTCCTGAGTAGTAGCTGAGATTACAGGTGCTTGCCATAGCACCCAGCTCCTCATTATGTGTTCTTGACACTTTTGTTGAAAATGACTTGATCATAAATGTGTGTGAGATTTTTCTTTTTGGCGGGGGCTCTCTATTATCCTATTTCATTGGCTGCTGTGTCTGTTTTTATGCCAATCCTATACTGTTTTGATTACTATAGCTTTAAAATATGATAAATGTGTCCAGCTTTGTTCTTTTTGCTTAAGATGGCTTTGGTTATTTAGGGTCTGTTTGGTTCCATACAAATTTTACCATATTTTTTTTCTGTTTCTGTGAAGAATGACATTGGAACTTTGATAGTGATTGAATTGAATTTGTAGATTACTTTGCATAGTATGGACTTTTTTTTTTTTAAGAGACAGAGTCTCACTTTATTGCCCTGAGTAGAGTGCCATGGCATTACAGCTCACAGCAATCTCCAGCTCTTGGGCTTAGGTGATTCTCCTGCCTCAGCCTCCCAAGTAGCTGGGACAATAGGCACCCACCACTATCTTTGGCTATTTTTTTGTTGCAGTTTGGCTGGGGCTGGGTTTGAACCCGCCACCCTCAATATATGGGGCTGGCGCCCTACTCACTGAGCTACAGGTGCCACCCATATAGTATGGACATTTTGATGATATTAATTCTTCCAACCCATGAACATGGAATATCATTACACTTATTTGTGTTATCTTTCATTTCTTTTAATAGTGTCTTATCGTTTTCAAAGTGCAGCTCTTTCATCTCCTCGGTTAAATTTATTACTAAGTGCTTTACTGTTTTGAATGGGAAAATGGGATTTTTTTTAAAATTTCTTTTTCGGATAATTTGTTGTTAGTATATAAGATGATTTTGTATCATGCAACTTCACTGACTTCTTTTATCAGTTTTAACAGTTTTTTGACATTGTCTTTAGAATTTTCAATACTTAAGACCATGTCATGAACAAACAGAGACAAGTACACTTTTTCCTTTCCCATTTGGATTTTATTTTATTTTCTTGCCTAATTGCTCTGGCTGGAAATCCAGTAGTATACTGAATAGAAGCGGGGAAAGTGGGCATCCACTGTCATCTTCCAGATCTTAGAGGAAGAGTTTTCAACTTTTCACCACTGAGTATGATGTTGCTATGGGCTTGTCATATGTGGCCTTCATTGTAACAATCGTACAGTTTGAGTCCCAAGAGCTTTTTCTTGGTCTCTGGTGAGTCCTTTTCCATTGCAATCTGTTCTCTCCTTTTTGGATGCAATTGCCTTCCACATTTCTCTGATGATACAGTTGGATTGATGTTCATTTTCTTTTTTAATCTTAGAATCTCTCTTTCATTTGTCATGTGTCTAGTGAATCTCATTTGTCTGTTTCTATTTGAGAATGAAGGCAAGGGGTAATTATTCTAGGAGGCTGGCATGGGTTTCTTGTGTTTTTATAAGTTGTTTTATCTTTCCCCTGAATACTTTCTCTGTATGGAAGCTCTGCTCCGGGTGCAGCCTCAGGATGTACTGTCTGGCTTTGCTCTACGAGGACTGGCCAGATAAGTGTCTGTGAAACTAGGTTGTGGAGGACAGATGGCAGAAAGAGATGAGCTTGACTCCAGGTCACCATCAGCCACATCATCCGCCACGGGCTCTACCAACAACTTCACTGGTGGAGCCAGGAGTCCTTCCTGATTTCTGCTCTGCTGCCTGTTGCTCTGAAAGGTGGAAGGTTTGGAATGATACATTTGTTCTGCAGACTTTCAGTTAACCCATGTTTTTAGCACTGCCTCCCTGGCTTCCCTCCCATCACAAGGCTGTATTTGACACCTGTAGCCTCAATCTTCCCAGTGCTCTCTAGGGGTTTCAGCAGCTGACTCAACCCAGCCTCTCCTGGTTGCAAATTCCTCCACTCTGCCTCCCCCATTAGTACACCCCATCCCCTCCCACCTCCACTCCTGTCCCCTCTCACCCCCCACTTCCGTCACCTCCCACCTCCATTTCCATCACCTCTCACCTTCCAGATGTTTGTTGTACTCTCTCATCTGCCAGTGACCTTTATTTTTTTTCTGCAGTGATTGATTTATTACCCTTTCTGCTCCTTTACTATTCTATCTACGTCTCTGTATATATTTTTTGTCTTGTTCTGTCACCAGGGCTAGAGCTCCATGGCCTCAGCCCAGCTCACAGCAACCTCCTGAGCTCAAGCAATCCTCCCACCTTGGCCTCCCGCAGTGCTAGGATTACAGGTGTGAGCCACCAAGCCCAGCC
This sequence comes from Otolemur garnettii, assembly GCF_000181295.1. Lineage (NCBI taxonomy): Eukaryota > Metazoa > Chordata > Mammalia > Primates > Galagidae > Otolemur > Otolemur garnettii. The sequence goes on from NW_003852413.1 coordinate 7,614,843, forward strand.
ATTTCTTTTTACATTTCTTAACGGCTAATGATGTGACAGGCACGGTTTTAGACAAAAGGGTACATGGAGAAATATAAGCGATGAGGTCCTTACTCTCACAGAGATTATATTTTGGTGGGCGATCACTATAAACAAGTAAGTAAATTTGAACAGTATAGATGGTGATAAGTTCTACTCAGGGAAACCAGCAGGTGATGGGTCTAGAGCAACTGATCAGCTTCTTCCGATAGCACAGTCAGGGAAGGCTGCTGGAGGAGGTGGCTTTTCAGCTGAGAGCTGGAAGAGCTGAGAAGTAGAAGATGCTGGTCTGGAGAGACAAAGAGCAGAAGAGAAACTAGCCCCGTTCTATCTTTTGTGTTCTATGAAAGCAAATTCCCCTCTTTGGTTTAGGTTAGTTTGTAAATGTTTTCATTACTTGTGACCCAGTGTCCTAATGAAATCCATATTATTGTCTCATTTTTCCAAATGATGGAGCTGAGTTTTGGAAAGTTTAAGTGACCTGCCCACGGTCATTCAGCTAGTGGCCATGGTGGATCTTGGAGAGAAGCCAGGTATGTCGGCTGTAAAGGCCCCCTTGGCCCATCCTTGAATCCTTCTCCCCACGTCTTGGGGACAATGAATTTCTCTTCGTCTGACCCCTGCAGTTTGGACTCACTAGGCAGTCGTGGCAAACGTGACTCAGAACTCTCATGATAGCCCTGATGTGAGACATCGTTCCATCGCCCCTGCAAGTGCATTTGGATTTCTCAGACCTCTGTCCTGGACGGGCTCAGAAGGTCTGGTCCCTGTCACTGCGCTGCCTGGCATTATTGCCCCACTCTTCACTGTCTCGTTAGTGGAGAGTGGGGCTGTAGAGACGCAGGGAGGGGCGCCGAGTTGAGTGAGAGCAAGGAGCTAGAGAGACAATGAAAGGCAGGGAGGACCAGGTTAGGGAAGGAAAAAAGGATGAATGAGAGACATACAGAGACTAAACGGAAAGAGCAGAGGCGGCTTCTTTCCTCAAAGACAAATTTCGTTGTGTGAATTCTCTTGATTCAGCCCTTTGATGGCATCCACACCCTGGGTGGTTGTGGTGGAGGAAGTCCCAGCTTTTTGTCCTAGCCCTGAAGGTCCTGCATGGGCTGGTCCTACCCTTGAGCTACTCCCAAGCTTACGAGACCCCAGCCTGACTGGCCTCAGAGCCCTTAGAGACCCTGGGCTGCCCCGATTCCCTGGACTTCTGCTCCCACTCACCCCTGACTCCTAGGATGCTCTTCCTCCCTCTCATCTCGGTCTTTACAGCTCGGGTCACTTGCTCAGGGAGGCCCCTGCCTCAGCCTGGGATCTCCAGACAGAAGATTCTGAGACACGGGCTCCCTGTTTATTTAAGAATGTGATGCTTGGGTGTGGGAAGGAGGAGAGAGGGAGGAAGACAGGCAAGGGAAGCAGTAGGCGCTGGAGCCACGGCCACAGGCGCTGGGCTGGATCCCACGGGGTCGCGTGACCTGCACCTCAGACGTGTCCACTGGGGCTGTAAGGGGAGAGTGTGGACATAGTGGCTCCTGTCCTCATTGGTTCACTGGGCAAGGCCACCTGCAAATAAATTGAGGCATCTACTCTCTGGGGTGTATGGAGGGAGACCCTCAGGTGCTCTGCTCCACAGTGACAGGAGCCTTGGTGCAGGCAGCAAGGGCTCACTGTGTGGCACTGTGAGAGGTTGGCCCGCTGCAGCAGGTGATGGAGTGGGAGCTGGGACCCACGTGGTGCATGTCAGGTGCTGGGAACACCTTCCCTGACCACGCGTCTCCGGGTGGTGCCCCAATACTGTTCCCTGTCTCCGCACCTTGTTCACTTCCCACATAACACTTATCATGATTTGTGTTTTTTGTGGTTGTTCACATATTTTTATTTTGACTTCTTCACTCACATCAGCTTTTTCTTGAGACAGAATTTCACTTTGTGCCCTATCTAGAATATCCTGGCATCATCATAGCTCACGACCTCAAACTCTCAGGCTCAAGCGATCATCCTGCCTCAGCCTTCTGAGTAGCTGGGACAACAGGTGCCTACCACAGCACCTGGCGAGCTTTTCTGGTTTTTAGTAGAGGTGGGGTTTTGCTCCTGCTCAGACTGGTTTTGAACTCCTGAGCTCAAGCAATCTACCCAGCTCAGCCTCCTGGAGTGCTAAGATTACAGGCATGAGCCACTGTGCCTGACCCACACTGCATTTTTAAGAAGATTTTGTGGGCTGCTGTGTGGAGCAGAATTCAGGCGGGAATGGTGGGACAGAGAGGCCAGCCAGGGGGTCTGTGTAGGAGCCCAGGTGACAGCACTGGGATCCCCAGAGTGGAGGGAGGGGCCAGAGCCTGGATGACCTGAGCACAAAGTAGACTGGACTTGCTCCTGGGTTAGATTAGGAGTGAGAAAGAGAGACTGAGGAAGGCATGTGGGGTTTAGGCTTGAGAAACTGGGGGGACAAAGGGGTGCTAGGCTTGCCATGTCAGGGGGGCTTCATCTCAGGACCAGGTGTAGTAGGGTCTTCATCAGCATTTGTTTAATTGAAGAAAAAAATGCAGCAAAGGGAGGAGAAGATGGAATGAGCAAGAGACAACAAAGATCTGGGATGGGGGTGGCTCTGCCCCATGGAGCCCAGTCCCTCCTTACGCCAGGCACTTGCTGTTTGCCTCCTGCACATGGAAGGTTACCCTTGCCCCTCTCTGTTAAAGTTGGGAAAAGCTATGCAGCTCACTCTGATAAATAAAACATGAGCAGACATGTTTCACGGCTAGGCAGCAAATTTAGGAGCTAGTGCATGGTTTGCTACATATCCTTCCCACCACTGCGGGCTGAGGGGACACCTGCTGAGATAAAGCCACTGTCAGCTCAGATTCCTGAGAGACTGTGATGTGCTGAGCCCCTTGGCAACCTGTGTTGCCCATGCAGTGTAAGAGAAAAACTCTTTTTTGTGCTATATCACTAGGATATTGGGGATATTTGTTACTGCAGCTGGTTCTATTGTAGCCTGACTGACACATTGGCCAAGGGTTCCAGTAACATTATGAAGAAAAGACTCCCTTTAATTCTAGTGGCTGCTGTTCCATCTTTCTCCTGATTAAATAGCCCCTATTCTGTTCCCCAGTGACAGCTGCCTCATCCCTCCCTGGATATGAGATTTCTCAGGCCCAGCTGGTGGCTATAGACCAGCTACCGGCCTTGCCTAGTGGAAGTCCTTTTGGGTTCTTCCTTTTCTCTCTCTCTTTCTCTCCCCACTTGGTCTAAGCAGAGCTACCTGCAGATCTATATAAAAAGAAGAACTGATTATTATTTCAAGCCCAGTAAGTTTTTTTGGGGGAGTTCTTACACAGCATTACCATCACCATAGCTAACTAGTGGACTGTCACTCTAGGTAATCAGCCCAGGCTTAAGTCCATCTAGGAGGACATTATAAAGGGCATCCCAGCATTGGGAGGTGCTAGGAGTAGGGCGTCTTTAAGGTCTTTCTCAGCCTCTGGATGCTGTGGTTTTATATTCCACAGGGAGTTGTGGTTAACTCTGCTTGTTGAATTCTAGGAGATAAGATCAATATAAGAATAAAATTTTAAGCTCCACGTGGACCAACTCTGCACCTCCCACCTCAGCCAGACATTTCATGTACCAGCTAAGCTCCAATCAGAAATACATAAACCACTCCGAGTCCTTACAGCACAGGGAATTTTTAATAGGAATTTGGTTACACAGGTGATGACAGAACTCAGAAACCAAACAAGGCAAAGCAGTCGAGAGATTGGCAAATGCAGGAAGCTGTGACTGTTTGTGGGAGGAGGGAGAGAGGTGGTGTCGCTTAACCCTAGGGGCTATGGGACTTAATACAGATGGGGAGCCGGGTGGAGGCTGAGCCTTAAAGGAGCTGCAGCTGCTTCCTGGACTCTGCTTGAGGCAGGAGGGCAGAGATGCCCAGCTCCTCTCTTCCTCCTGCCCTCCAGTTTCTCACCGGTGTCTTTCACTGGCCAAATGGAAATGACACAGGAGCCTGGGAAGTGTGGGGCCAGCCCCCTGGCAACACAGACAGGGGCCAGGCAAGATGCGGAATGGGTTTGAGGGCAGACAGGCTGTGGGCCAGCATTCCTACTTGTGCACACCTCTGGCTCCTTTCCCACCTTGGCAGATGACTCCTCATCCTCCCAGCTACTGGGCTAGGGGCCCAAAGACCTCCTTCTCTGTCCTCTCTCCACCCCTATATCATCTTTATCAGCAGCCTGGCTGTGGTTCCCAACCCACTTGGGTAAATATCCTCTTGCTACCTCCTTTGCTATCACCCAGGTTCCTCCGGCAGCCTCCTAGCTGGCCACCTGCCTCCATGTTGCCCTTTGCCATTTGATCCACACTTTTCCAGCATGATTCAAGATGATCATTTCCTTCCTTTGGTTAAAACCCATCAATGGCTTTCAGATCTAACCCCCTTTGCCCCACGTGGTGTCTCTTCTGCTGTCTTTTCAAGCTTACCTTGTACCATATTCTTCCTCTCTCACTGTGTTCCAGCTACACACTGGCTTTCCCATGGTGCTTAGAGTCCTGTGGAACTTTTCATGCCCCAGCCCCTTTGCACTTGCTGCCCCCACCTCTGATCACAACTAACCAGCTCTTTCTTTTTTTAATTTTTTAATTTTTTAAAATTTCAAATTAATGAGAGTGTACACATTTTTAGGTTACATTGTTCTCACTTCCAGGGTAAAGTTCCTGGAACTTTACCTGTAAAATAACCCCTTCCCCAGGAGGCATGTTCTATACCCTCACAATGTGCACCTTAGGTGGGATCCCACCTCCTGCCCTCCCTCATGCCCCTCCCTCCTCCTGCCTTCCTCTACCCCTGTACTAGACTACATTTTTGTTTTGTTATTCATGTGAGCATGTAATTGTTTATATATTGGTTTCACATCAGTATTGAGCACATAGGATATTTATTTTTTCATTATTGTGATATTTTACTAAAAAGTTTGTATTTCAACCCCATCCAAGTAAATGTAAAAGATGTAAAGTAGCCATCCTTTTTAATGGCTATATAGTATTCCATGGTATACATCTACCCTAGTTTGTTGATCCATTCATGGATTGATGGGCACTTAGGTTGCTTCCACGACTTGGTAATTATGAACTGAGCCACAACAAACGTTCTGGCGCATATGTCTTTGTGGTACAATGATTTTTGTTCTTCTGGGTTGCAAGATCAAATGGAAGGTCTACTTTTAGATCTTTGAGGATTCTCCATACTTCTCTCCAAAAAGGCTGCACTAGTTTGCAGTCCCACCAACAGTATAGAAGTGTTCCCTTCTCTCCACATCCATGTCAGCATTTGGTATTTTGTGATTTTGTGATGTGACCAGCTCATTCTTATCCTTAGGTCTCAACAGGCCACTTCTTCAGAGACGTCACTGTTGACCACCCTAATGTGTTCTCCCAGTGTCACTGTCAGTCCCATCACCTTTTAAATGTCTTTATAGCTATTGCGACATGCTCTGGTTCTTTTATTCACTCATGGGCCCACGTGCTCTCTGTCTCCCTGACTGGACTGTGGTCTCTGTGAGGACAGGGACTTGCCTGGCTCACTCATTGCTCTGCTCTCACCCCTCTCTCCATGACTGTTATAAAAGTGATACATTTGTAGGGGCTGTGGGTAAAAGAAGAAATGGACAAGAGAGAGGGGCTGAGAGCAGGCAGGAGGGCCAGTGACACTCAGCCCGACCTCTGGGGAAAGAAAAGAAGTCGGATCGTGGCTTGCCAAGGGATTCTTATATGGAAAGACTAGGGAAAGGCGGCAGCAGGTGCCCGGGAGACCAGCGCCCACTGTCCCGGCACACCAGAAGGTTTGAGGGAGGGGAGCGGAAAGGTGCTGAGGAAAGCCCGGATCTCATCGTCTCTGGCCTCCTGATTACCAGGTACTTAGACTGCAGTTCCCCAGGCAGCAGTGATGAGCTGTAATTGCAGACGCTTTCCGCAGTTATTTTTTCCCCTGAAAGATAAAGTGATATGTGTAATTTCCCCAAAGATGAGCTCCAGGCGGCCGCCCCAAGGCAGAGGCTGAGCAGCCCTCTTTACGCAGGAAGCAGGAGCTCTTCTTGTCTCTTCATGGAGAGTAGGCTGGCTGGGAGCTGGTGATTCTGCATCCTGGTCTGGATTCTGCCACCAACTTGCTGGGTGATTCTGGGTCTCAGTTTTCCCATCTGGCAAATGGGAGTCCCAGGGGAGCCACACACCTGGAAGGAGGAGCTTGTAGGAGCTGAGCTGGGAGAAAATGGGAGTCCTAGCTGAGCCATACACCTGAGCAAGGAGGGGGAGCATCGGCCTCAGCCACAGGAGCCAGCGGTTGACAGTGACCTCCCTCTGGTCCTTGGGCAGAGCCTGGGACTTAGCCAGGAAGAAGGCCAGTGCCCCCTTCCCCTGCCCCTCCCCTGTGCCTCCTTGGCTCCTGGAGATTAATTGGAACTTCAAAAGTTTCCTCAACCTCCACTGACTCCCTCTTGGACCCTATTTTCTGGGGCCCTTGCTCTGGGGACAGGAATCACTCAAAAGTATGGAATTTGGTAACTGCTGCCTGCCCCGCTGGCTAAGAGGAGGAGGAGAGGCCCATGACCTTGCTGCCAAGGGCACTCCAAGGTCCTGGCTCTCAGAGTTGTAATCCTGACTGTAGTTTACACAGGGACCCTATTCCACACTGACTCTGCCGACAGTACTGAGTCTTGGCAGCCTATGCTTGGGGGTCTCCTGTGTGCTGGGCTGGTGCTGGGGTAGCCAGACCCAATCTTATTCTAATGGGAAGGCGCTTTCTAAGTCCAAACAGCAGATTTTTTCAAAGCTCCTTTGGAGCCCAGCCAATTCCCAGGCTGGGGACAGCCTGTGCTGGCCTTTGGGTGCAGAAAGATGCACAGGCAAGTGAGAGAGGATGTCTGGCTGGCTTCTCTCCCCACTGCCACCTGGGCTTCTGGGTTCTCTGCTTCAAGCCACGTCTGAAGCTGACACCGCTCCTGATTGCTCTGTGCTCTGTGCCTCAGTCCCCATCACTGGAGGGCTCCTTGGGCTTGCAACACGGGAGAGGCATCAAAGGCTCTCACATTGTGTCCTGCCCTCTCTCTTTCTTTCATAACCTAGACTTGCAAGGGAAAAACCAATTCCCCAGCTGGGTACAAATGATAAGTTATTCCTCAAACGTCTGCAGGAAGATCTATTCACTGAGCAGGCGGTTTGATGCCTGGTCTGAGTCTGCTCCCCTCCCCTCTGACCCAGGCCAGACAGAGACAGCTCCCTGAAGGCCTCCACTGCGTTCACACCTGTGCCATCTTGCCTCCAGCAAGGGCACAGATCCCCATTTCTGCTTCAGGCTCCTCCCATAGGGAGGATGTTAGGAAGAGCTGGGCAGAGAGTGTGTGTGGCCCATGAGTATGAGAGGCTGGGAAGTGCAGGGGCAACAGGTGGACACCCCCCAGCCCAGCCAGGGCACACTCCTGGGAGATCCTCACACTCTTTGTTGGAGGTCCTGGAGGAAGTGGTCCTTCTTGCTCACAGGGGTGGCCTCAACAGCACACAAGCATTAGCTTTCTTCTGCCCCCACATTACCCTTTTGTTCCATCATTCCTGCTCCCTGGGGTCACCTTCCAGATAACCACCCTCCAGGTTCTGTCTTGGGGAGAACCCAAGCTGGGATTACAGCATTTCAGAGGGGACCTATGGTATTGGGGTGCCAGGTCAGTTCTCAGTCCTGGGGGTGGTGCTCTGTGGAGCCCGTAGGGGATGTAAAGCTTTCAGTCATCTCTTCTATTTTGAGTGGGAGGAGGCAAAGGGGACATGGCAGCGACCTGAGCCCTGGACCCGGGTTCAGTGAGGTCAGCAGCGTCCCAGGGCCTGGCCACTTTGGAGTTAGATGAAGCACAGCAGTGGAGTGAGGTAGCACTCGTCTGGGCAAGCAGAGGTTGTCCCAAAGTCCCATTCACATGGCTCCATCGCTGGGGCTCCATGTCACTTTCTCCAGCTCTGGGAGGGAGCCCTTCAGCCCCCGAGCCGGGATGACTGCCCCTGCTTCTGTGGCTTCTGCTGTTTTCCACTTTCCTGTGTTTCCTCCAGTCCATCTGCTCCGTTGCTCAGTGTGTGAGTTTCCTGGGGGCGTCTGTAACAAAGAACCACAACCGGGGGCTTAAAACACAGAGACGTGTTGTGTCACCGTTCTGCAGGCTCCAGTCTGAAATTGAGCAGGGTCGCGCTCCTCTCAAGCCTGGAGGGCGGGATCTTTCCTTAACTCTTCTATTTTCTTCTCTTTTCCCATAGTTTTCGGTGCTTTTTGCTTATGTAGGTGTCATTTCAATCTGAGCCTCCATTGTCACACAGCTGTCCTTTCCCAGTGTATGACTGTGTTCATTGAATTACAGATCACCGGCTCGGTGCCTATGGCTCAAGCGGCTAAGGCGCCAGCCACATACACCTAAGTTGACGGGTTCAAATCCAGCCCGGGCCCGCCAAACAACAATGATGGCTGCAACCAAAAAATAGCCGGGCGTTGTGGCGGGCGCCTGTAGTCCCAGCTACTTGGGAGGCTGAGGCAGGAGACTCGCTTGAGCCCAGGAGTTGGAGTTTGCTGTGAGGTGTGATGCCATGGCACCCTACCCTGGGCAACAGCTTGAGGCTCTGTCTCAAAAAACAAACAAACAAACAAAAAAAGAATTACATCCCACCTTACTGACCCCAGCTTACTTTGATTATATCAGCAAAGACTCTATTTCCAAATAAGGACGAGGGTGCTGGGGCTTAGGAGTCCATATCTTTTTGCAGAACATAATCCAGCCCATAACACCCCATGTATTCCTTCTGCCTTGGCTCCTGGGCTAGGCTGGGAGGCCCCTGTCAGCCCTGGTTTATCTAGGCCAAGTGCTGAAGATGGTGGCAGTGCAGGTGAAAGGGAGGAGAGTACAGAGGAGAGAGAAGGGTGTGCCAGAGCCGGCAGGGCCTGAGTGTGGGACCGCAGTGAGGAGTCGGAGTCGAGTGCCCTGCATTCAGGATTTATGTCTGATCAGTTGGTCAAGGATAGTGATGGACACTGAGAGGAGGGGACAGGGGTTTAATGACAAGTCATAAGACCTCGCTTCCTTCCTGGGAAAGTGGATCCCTCAAATAACAACCGGTGCTTCTGCCTCTGGGGTTGGCCCCCAGCCATTCTGTGAAGGGCACTCCGCAGCATTTCCAAAGCTTTTTTTAGAAATAGGGTGACCAACTATCCTGGTTTGCTCAGGATTTTCTTGGTTTTACCACCAAAAGGTCAGCATTCCAGGACTCCCCCCCAGTCCTGGGCAAACCAGTTCTTTTTGTTACCCTCCCCGGACAGCCCAGGCGGCTCTGGCCAGGCAGTGATAGGGAAAGCATCTGGTTGATAAAAATTTCATCCTGGTCACAGAGGATGCCTGTCTAGTGCCTAAGGCTGTCTTGGTGGCTTGCAAAGGGAGGAAGCTCAGGACTCAGGCTGGGGAACCCTGCGGCACCCCTCCCTCTCTCCTAGCTGAAAGGCAGCCCCAACCTCATCAAATTTAGATTAAAAGGAGTAATTTTTCTTGAGATGCCTGCTGCTCTGAGGCGCTGTTGTATTTTTCAGCCTCAGGAGCTCCCACCTGGCTCTGTGTGTATGGCACCTGTCAGCCCATCCACCTGCCTGCGCCTGCCTGGCTGGCTTCATGGGGGGGCCTCACCTGGGGAGGAAATGGGGGCAGGGAAGGTGGATTTTATTCTGATTATTTCTTCTTTGCTGCCAGACTCACAGTCTCTGAAGCCTCCCTGGGGTGGTGGGGTCCACATTAAGGGGCAGAACACCTTTTTGGTCTGAAAAAGCCAGCACAGACCTGGGGAGGCCACCTCGATTCCTCTGGACCCATCACAGCCCCAGAGCCCATATAGAAACCAGTTCCCAGGGGACAGTGTGGGTGTGTGTGGGTCCTGAAGATTGGGGGTGCTGAGAACAATGGCTTCATTAACAGGCTTCAACGGAAGGAGATCTTCCAAGGCTGATGTTAATTGCAACCTGCAAGTGCAAAGATTTCTGGGTGATGAGAAATTCAGGAGGGATGCTGAGAAGCTCATCAGCACAGCCGGGGAGACAGGGCCAGGCTTCCTGGTCCCCAGGAGGGTTATGCCTTTGCCTATTTCACCCCAGACCCCCCAGAGGGCCCCTCTGAGAGGGCCTCTCTCCAGCTGACCTGCTTCCCAGCATCAGGGAGCCCCACAGCCACCCTCTGAACACAATGTCAGGTTTGCCACGAGATTTCCCTTCCACTGCAGGACCAGCCTCACGCTCTTGAAGCTGGAGATACAGTTTAGGTTTGGGTTACCCCACAGAGATTCCCAGAAAGCGCTGGGAACAGCTCTCAGAATGGGAACAGATGAGGTGAGACCATAGCCCACTTCTTGTCTTAAGGGCCTGATTTATACTTTCACTTTCAGGAGAATTTATTAGCATCTGCTGTGCCGCAGAAACTGATTTAGTCATTGGGATATACCAGCAAACATAACAGATAGGGTTGCTGCCCTCATGGGGCTTCCATTCTGGTGGAGAACTGAAGCCGACAATCATAACTTAGTAAATTATATGGCAGGTTAGATGGCCATAGTGATCCTGAAAAAGATAACTGGGTGGGGAGGAGGTGGCAGGATTGGTGACATGGTTGGGGAGGACTCACTGGGCAGGTGAGACACTCCTCCCCGAGCAAAGCCTGTGAGGAGGTGAGCTTCGAGTGGGCCAGGCCCTTGCTTGTGCTGGGCAAAGGATGTGTCATGTTTCTTGGCCCCCCAGGCCCTCCTCACTGAGGCCTTACTGCGAGGAGCTGAGGTATAGATCCCTTGCAGGGAGGTGTCCTTGACCTTGCTTTGAGACTTCAGAAGAAGACAATTCTCTATGGAGTCCCAGACTGGGTTTCTGGGTTTCTTGGAAGCCACCTGCTCTTCCTAGTCTGGGTAGCTTTGCCCTGGTTCCCTGGCACAGTGCCCACCCCTCTGTCCTCCCCATGAGGACACCCTATAATGGGTGATTTCACAGAAACACATTCTGAAAGCCCCAGTGCACCCCAGAAGCCTCCACAATCCTTTTGTGTGATATAGTCTATTCTCAGTCTGAATGCTCTCTCCAGCTCCCCTGCTTCCCAACAAACCGTCACACAAAAGTGGGGAGGTGAGGGGAATGCTGAGGACAGGGCGGCAGCCCCGGAGCCCAAGTGCGCAGCCATCAGGGTGCTGTGTGCTCCAGGCTCCTCCGTGGTGGGACTGAAGGTGAGGCTGGGGGCCTGGCGTCCTCCTGGGAATAGGAGCTGGAGGAGAGGTTCTCCGGCTCCTACAATCCCTGCTGCTACAGTCCAGGTTCGGATTGTGGCATGCAGCGGAGGGCTCCACTCCTACTGGCTAGGCCATTCTGATTCTGGGGCCACTTTGCTAAGGGGAATGGACAGATCAAGAATCAACTTGGGGCTGGGAATGAACGGAGTCAATTTTATAATGTGCTTGAGGTCAGTTAGGCAACAAGAAGCAGGGCTGGGATTTGAATCCAGGTCTCTCTAAATGTAGAGCTCATCTATTTAATCAAAGCCTCCTGCTACTTGTAAATACTGACTGGGGTGTGAGGTGTTCATTACATTCCAGCTGTATGAGGTGATTGCTAGGGGTCCCCGTGTTACCCATGCCTGTGCAAGGTGAGGTCAATGATGTTAGGATAGTCCCTCACGAACACACAGCTTCCCAGACCCTTCTCTATTCCCAATTATCCTAACGCCAGGAATGCTAACCCTTCCCAGGGTTCCACGTGGCACCCAGCACACGTGGCTCTCATAAGGCTCCGTGCAGACGGGGCCTTCGGCCCACTAGGCTCTGACTCTGGGCCTTTGTGGGAAGTGCCCTGTCTCCTGTAACCACCATTCCTGCTTCAGGCCACACTTCGGCCATCCTTACACCCTGGGGAAAGAAGTAGCCCTCTCCTGGTAGAAAAGCATAGAAAGATCTATGGGATTTAATAAGATCATCCAAGACTTGGTGCTACTGCAGTTTGCCGGTGACATTCGTTCTTTGGGGAGGTAAATTTCCTTCTCTTTAATCCACTGTTTCTTAAGCAGGTGACCCACTCTGTGTTATTACAAGCAGGTTATTATCGCCATAAATCCTTCTGCTTCTGCTTCTTCCATTTACATTAAATATAGTCTCTGTTATGGCGCCTAAATTAGCTTTCATATGCGGAAATCTTCCTGTGTAATTTAAAGGAGGTGAGGAAGGTGAATGAGGCTGGGGGAGGGGAGGGAAAATGGGGACTGGAATGAAGATTTCTGACCCCAAATAGGGGGAAGGGGCTGGGTTTATTACTTCTCAGGGTGCTCAGAACCCACAGCATATGGGCATCTCTAAGTCCTTTCGCCCATTCATGTGTGGATTTGGAAACTATTTGCAGAACATCTATAGTGCCAAACGACAGGGTCCAAATGATGGATGGAGATCTGTGTGATTTCAACCGTATGACACACTGGACAAGGCAAAACAATGGAGTCAGTGAGAAGAGCAGCAGTTGCCAGGGGTTCGTGGGGAAGGCAGAAGGCAGGGAAGCTTTTCTGTATGATGGAGTAGTGATGGACATGTGTCACTCATTGTACATTTGTCAAAACCCAGCGTTCATTAATAACAGTGTATCAATGTTGCTTCACGGATTGTAACAAGTGCTCCACATTAACAGATACAAGTAATAGCAGAAACTGTGGGAGCAAGTAGAAAGGATTTAGGAACTCTCCATGCCTTCTGACCATTTTTTTTTTTAAACCAAAACTGCGCTTAAAAAAAAAAAAAAAAAAAAAAAAAGTCTGAAGGAAAAAAAAAAAAAAAGACGGTGAAAAATGTGCCCACCAGGGGGGAGGCAGGGACGCGTTCATCTTCTCTCTGGGATTTCTGCATCTGTTTGAAGTAGGGGGCAGGGCACTGATCTAGGCACTGTGGGTACTGTACTAAGTGAGACACAGCCTCGAGTTCTTGGAGTTTCTAGAGGAGGGGGTTTGGTAGCCAGCAAGCAACTGCATAAGGAAATAAGATGACTTCAGATGTGGATACGTTCCATGAAGAAATTAAGAAGAGAGTGGGACAGAAGGGCTATGTAAGTGGGAAGCCAGGAAGTGCCTGCACTGGGTATTCAGTCTGCTCCCTGGAAGGAGGGGAGAGTGAGGCTAGCTTTTAATTCCTGGCTCCCATCCAGACAGATCAATACATTCTGGAAACAGCTTCCCCCACTCCCCACCCCTCAGGCCCCGGGGCATAATCTTTCTATCTGGTAGTGGCCCAACATCCTGGCCACGGGTGGGGAATCTAGCTTGTTAACCTCCTTTGCCCTGTTTTGAAGGTGCCATCTCTTCTAAAGGGAGCCTGATTGATGGAGTCCCTCTTAGGAACAGAGTCAAGAGCAAGGATCCAGGAGAGAACTCTAGAAATGGGGCTGGGGCTGGCGGGGGGGCAGGGGGGAGTCCAAATACCAAGGTTCCCAGGGTGTGTGAGCTTGGTAAGCTTGGAGATAGCAGAGGAAGAAAAGTGTCAGTTCTGCCAGACAGGGACTCTGTCTAGTAGGATGAGGCAAGCCAGGCAAGGTTTCCTGATTACAGGTTCCTGATGTTTGGTTGTTTTTTAACTTGCAATTTTGTAACACTTTTTAAGGTAAAATTTGTATGAAGAGAAGTAACACAGATCTTAATGGTACAATCTGATGAGTTTTGACAAATGGAAACACCTATGTAACCGAACTTCTCGCTAGTCAAAGCATAAACGTTTCCTTGTGCTCTTTCCCGGTCAATCCGACCCTCTCTGAAGGCGATCACAGCTCTGATTTCTATTACTATTGATGAATTTGACCTGTTTTTCAAGTTTCCTGTTGCCCAGGCTACAGTGCCGTGGAGTCATCATAGCTCACAGCAACCTCCAACTTTTAAGCTCAAGCCATCCTCCTGCTTCAGCCTCCTGAGTAGCTGGTACTACAGGTACCTGCCACTAATTTTTAAAAAAATTTTTTGTAGAGATAGGGTCTTGCTCTTGCTCAGGCTGATCTCGAACTCTTAAGCTCAAGTGAGGATTATAGGCACGAGCTACTGTACCTGGCAACTTTTGGCTGTTCTTGCACCTCTTGTAAATGGAACTGCACAGTAAGTACACGTCTGGGTCTTCTTTCATTCAAACAGGCTCTCTGAGACTCACATGGGTTTGTACTTATCAGTGGTTCGACCCTTTTCACTGCTGAGCAGTACCCCATCACATTAATATACACATAATTAATATAAGTACATACATTCATGCATATAATTAACATATATTAATATACATACGTATTCTCTATATTACTACATATTAAGGTACTGCACCTTTGGTTCACTGGCATTTAGGATGTTTCTAGTTTATGACTATTGTAGATATCATTGCTGTGAATTTCCTTGTTCCTTCTTTTATGGACATGTTTTCATTTTTCTTAAGCAAACACTGTGATGGCCTGAATGTTTGTGTGTACCCAAAATTCTACTGAGATCCAAACCCCCATGATGGTATTAGGAGGTAGGGACCTTTGGGAGATAATTAGGACATTAGGGTCCTCTCACAACCCCTTCTCCTTTATAAAAGAGGCTCAAGAGAGATTCGCGTGAACACACAGCCAAAAGATTCTGTTTGTGAGGGAGGAAGCTGTCTCTCACCAGACGGAATCTGCCTGCGGTTTGATCTTGGACTCCCCAGCCTCCAGAATTGTGAAAAATAAATTTCTGTTGTTTATGAGCTATCCAGTTTATGGTATTTTGTTAGAACAGCCTGAATGAACTAAGTATGTAGGAGTAAAATTGCTGGGCTGTCATATGGATATAAAAGTTTAGTAGTTTTTCAGGGTGGTTGTACCACTTTATCCTCCACCCACCGTGTATGAGAGTTCCATTTGTTCCATGTTCTTGCCAACACTTATTATTAGTGCTTTTGAGTTAGTCATTCTGGTGGATGTGTGATAACCCTGCACTGTGGTTTTAATTTGCATCTCTGATGACTCATGATGTTGAAAATCTTTTCCTTTGCTTATTTCTCATTTTTATATCTTCTTTTATGAAGTATCTGTTCAAATCGCTTGTTTATATTTTATTTTTTTGTTGATTGTATTATTCTTTGCATAGTTAGATAACATGTAACACAAATATTTTCTGTTAGTCTGCATTTTGCCTTTTCATTTTTTTTTTTACTGCTGTCTTTTAATGAGCAAGACTTTTTATTTTGTTAATTTATCATTTTTTTCCTTTTTTGGTGACAGAGTCTCACTTTGTTGCCCTCAGTAGAGTGCTGTGGCATCATAGCTCACAGAAACGTCAAACTCCTGGACTCAAGTCATCCTCTGGCCTCAGCTTCCCAAGTAACTGGGACTACAGGTACCTATCACAATGCCCAGCTATTTTTAGAGACCAGGTCTTGCTCTCGCTCAGGCAATCCACCTGCCTCAGTTTCCCAGAGTGCTAGGATTACAGGTGTGAGCCACCTCACCTAGCCTTACTTTGTCATTCTTAAAAATGGTTAGTGCTTTTCATATCCTCTCTGAGAGATCTTTGCCTACCCCAAGTTCACAAAGGTATTCTCCTATATATTTTTTTCCAGAAGCCTTTAGGGTTTTTGTATCTTTCATGTCAATGATTTTTCTCAAACTAATTTTGTTTATGGTGTAAGATAGGAGTCAAAGTTTGTTTCTTTCCTGTATGGATATATAGTTATTCTGGCATGATTTGTTGAAATGTTTTTTCCCCTGACTTGCCTTATTGCCTTAAAAAAAAAAATTTACTTCTGTGAGTCTGCTTCTGGACTCATTGTTCTATTTCATTGATTTATTTGTCTGTCCTTACAGCAACAATATACTGTCTTGTAGCTTTACAGCAAGTCTTAAAATCAGATAGGATGAGTCCTCCAGGTTCTTTCTTCTTTACAAAATTGTTTTGGCTATTCTGGGTCCTGTGCATTTTCATATAGATTTTATTTTAGTTTTAAAAAATATAGGCTACATGTGCCCTGTTTATTATTAACACCAACAAAGGAAGAATGTACCTTAACAGCAACTGTGCTCAAAGCTCATCCAATGGCTGCTGTGATGCTTCCTGTCAGTTCATGTGGTCATCTCCACATCAGTGTAGTCAGTGAGGCTTTACACCCTCATAGAGAGGTTTAGAACCTGTGATTTTGATGGGGATGGTGTTGAATCCCTAGGTCAATTATATCTTGAAATATATAGTCTTCTAATCCATGAACATGGTATATTGCTTCATTTATTTGGGTTTCATTAATTTTTTTTCCAGTTGTGTTTGTAATTATCAATGTGGAGCTCTTGAAAATCTTTTGTATATTTTTTTACTAAGAATTTTGCAGTTTGGGATGACATTGTTGATAGGATTTATTGTTATTTTATTTTCTAATTATTTGCTGATAATATATAGAAAACAATTGATTATCAATGTATACTGGCCTGTGCCCATCAGTTCTGTTAAATTATCTATTATTTTAGTTCTAGAGATATTTTTCTTAAGTAGATTCTTTATTTTTTAAAGTAACCAGTCATATTGTATGGAAAAAAGAGAGTTCATTTATTCTCGTCCAATAAGTGTATATTTCTAAAATTTAGTTTTCTTGCCTTATTGCTATGGCTAGAACCGCTAGTACAATTTTAAGTAGATGAGAGCAGAAATCTTTGTGTTTATCCCAGTTATAGAAGGAAAATATTCAGTCTTTCACCATTAAGGATGATATTAACTATAGCTTTGTTGTGTATTCTTTTTATTTGATTGAAAAATTTATGCTTCAATTCTTAGTTTGCTGATAATTTTAAAGTATGATTGGGTGTTGAATTTTAAATACTTTATCTGAATCTTTTGAGAACTTATTCTTTTTCTCCTTTAATTTATTAATATACCCAATTATATTATTTGAAATTGGAATGTTGAGCCAACCTTGCCTGAACCAACCTGCTTGGTTGGTTTTATACATGTATATGCAGAAAATACATTATGCATTTTATGTATTGCCAGATTCAATTTGCTAAACATCATTGAGTGTTTTCTAAAACTATGCTCATAAGGGATATTAGTTTCTAACATTCTTTCTTACATTATGTTTTACAAGTTTGGGGTATAGGGTTATGTTCATCTATAAAATGAGTAGGAAGTGTTCCCATAATCGCTGTTTTCTGAAAGAGTTTTATGTGTTTCTTTTAAGTGTTAACACTATTAGTAAAGCTGTTTGGGCCTAGCATTTTCTTTGCTGGAAAGTTTTTTGGTTTTTTTCCCCCTCAAAATTAGGATTTTAATTTTTTACATAATTATATAAGCTATTCTCATTTTCTATTTCTTTGTGAGTCATTTTTGGTAATTTGTGTTTTCAAAGAATTTGTTTTTGTCACATAAATTGACAGTTATTTGGCACAATGTTGTTTATAATATTGTTTTTATTATCCTTTAAGTTTTTGTAGGATTTTTAGTGGTGCCCTTTCTTTCACTCCTTAAACTGGTAAACTGTATTTTCTCTTACTTTCTTAAGTAATCTTGGTGGACATTTATATAAATCTTTCAAAAAAATCAGATTTTCAGCTTTAAAAAATTTCTTTTTGGTTTATATGTTTTTTTGTTTCATTGATTCCCCACTCTTATTTTGTATATTTTCTTTCTTTTGCTTATTGTGCTTTCAATTTCCTTTTCTTTTTCTAGGTTCCTAAAGTAGAATCTTAGATATTCAATATTAAGACTTCCTTTATTCAAATAAAGGCTTTAAAGGAATAAATCTCCTTACAATCACTGCTTTATTAACATCCCATATATTTAAAAAAATTAGTTTATTGAAAAATAAATTGCATACAAAAAAATTCACCCAATTTAAGTGTATAATTCACTGAGATTTGACCAATGTAATTACTCTTAGAACTACCACCACCACACCCAAAATATAAAATATTCTCATCACCCCTCCCAATTCCTTTGTGCCTTTTCTCATTCATTCTTTCCCCATGCTGTGTCAATCACTGATTTTTTCCTATCAGTATAGTTTTGCATTCCCTAGAATTTTATATAAATAAAATTATACAGTACATAGTCTTTTGTATGTAGCTTCTTTTACTTAGCATAATTCTTTTGAGATTTATTTATGTCCTTGCATGTATCTGTAGTTTGTTCTTTTTTTTGCTATGTAAAATTACATTATACTGAAATTTTTTGTATCCATTTTCCAGGTGATGGTCATTTGAGTTGTTTGTAGATTTGGGTTTTAAATAAAACTGCTATAGACATTCATGTATAAGCCTTTGTGTGGACATCTGTTTCTATTTCTCTTACATAAAAATATCATAATTGCCAAATCATATGGCAAATGTAGGTTTGACTTCAAAGTGGCCATACCATTTTGAATTCTACAGTAAATCTGTTACTCCATCTTGGCCTGAAGTGGAACTATTATTTGGATCTAAGCAGTCAATTATCTTTTTAAGGAGATTGAAAAAATGGGGAAAATGTATTTTTATATACTTGTATATTAACCATTTCTCATATCCTTTTCTTTCCTTTGTGTAGATACAGATTTCTATCTAGCATTGCTTACCTTCTGCTTAAAAATCTTCTTATTAGGGTGGTGCCTGTTGCTCAGTGGGTAGAGCGCCAGCCCCATATACTGAGGGTGGCGGGTTTGAACCCAGCCCCAGGCAAACTGCAACAAAAAATAGCCAAGCATTGTGGTGGGTGCCTGTAGTCCAGCTACTCAGAAGGCTGAGGCAAGATAATTGCCTAAGCCCTGGAGTTGGAGGTTCCTGTGAGCTGTGACACCATGGCACTCTACTGAGAGTGATAAAGTGAGACTTTGCCTCTAAAAAAAAAAAAA
>NW_003852413.1:7633782-7638942 GCF_000181295.1 Otolemur garnettii
GACAGAGTTTCACTTTATAGCCCTTGGTAGAGTGCTGTGGTGTCACAGCTCACAGCAACCTCCAACTCCTGGGCTTAGGTGATTCTCTTGCCTCAGCCTCTTGAGCAGCTGGGACTACAGGCACTTGCCACAATGTCTGGCTATTTTTTTTGTTGCAGTTTGGGTGGGGCTGGGCTTGAACACACTACCCTGGGTATATGGGGCCGGCGCCCTACTCACTGAGCCACAGGTGCCACCCCATATTATATTTCTTAAAGCTCAGAATCACTAGTGAGGAATTCTCTCAGCTTTTGTATTCTGCAAAGGTCTTTATCTTACTTTCATTTTTGAAAATATTTTCACTACTTGTTAGATTTCTAGGTTGAGAATTATTTTCTTTCCATATTTTATTTTATTTTGTTTTTTTGGGATTCATTGAGGGCACAAAGAATTAGGTTATACTGATTACATTTGTTGCATAAAGTCCCTCTTATCATTCCATACTCTAGAGATGTCATTCCACTGTTTTTGGGTTTGCACAATTGTTGAAGAGGAGTCTGCTGTCATTCTCATCTTTACTGCTCTACAAAATGTGTCTTTTCCCCCTCTGGCTTGTTAGCAGAGTTTTAAGGAATTTGATTATGAGGTGTCTTGGTGTATGAGTGTGTGTGTGTGTGTGTGTGTGTGTGTTTTAATGTGATTCTGTTTGGGATTTACTGAATTTCTTGGATTTGTGGATTTATAGTTTTTATTCAATTTGGGAAAAAATTTGGCCATTCTGCCATTATTTCTTCAAATATGTTTTTTGTCACTCTGTTTTATTTATTTATTTTTTTGAATTTCAAGTACCCATAGGCTAGAACATTCAGATGGTCCCACAGGTAACTGATTTTCTGGGTTTTATAGTAGACTTTTTAAAAATCTGTGCTCCACTTTAGGTAAAGTCTATTGCTATGCCTTCAAGGTCACTGAACTTCCGTATCCAATCTGATACTCTCTCAAGTATATTTTTACTTTTACTTTGGGCTATTACAGTTTTTGTGTGTCTAGAAGATATTTTGGGGATGTTTATATATATATATGTGTATATACAAATGTGTATACACATATATGTGTATATGTTTTTTATATATATGTAAACATCCCCCAGATATCTTAATTTCTTTTTTTTTATCATGTTCATGTTTTCTTTTATACTCACTAGTCTACTAAAGTACTTGTAATCATTTTTAAAAGCACTTTGTTAATTTCATAATTTCTGTAATTTCTTGGTCTGTTTTATCTTTGTTCTGGGTCGTATTTTCCTGCATCCTTTCATGACTTGTTATTTTTGTTTGGATGTGGAACATTGTGAATTCGTGCTTGATTTCATTTCTTTCTTTAAAGAGTTTTGGATTTTGTTCTAAGTGACTGTTTAAGTGACTTTGGATCTTGTTCTAAGTGATTGTTTAAGCGACTTAGATCAGTTTGATCCCTTTGAGGATTGCTTTTAATCTTTATTAAGGCTTTCCCAGAGAGTCATTTAGTCTAGAGCTAATTTAGCTCCACTATTAAATCAATAGTTTCTGAGGGCTCTGTCTGATATCCTGTGTATTGTGAAGTCTTGGGCTACTCTGGTGCATGGAAGAACAAGCTTGGTGAACATTCCTAGACCCGTTCTAGCTTCAGAAATTGTTTGATCTGCTGCTTTCAAGAGGCTCTTTTCCCTGTCTCATAGAATTTTGCTCCCTCTACATATGCAGATCCATGTTTAGCTATAAATTTGAGGTGACCTTTCTGTAGATCTTCTGCATGCTACTTCTCTTTGCTTCTCCTTTCTTCATGGTGAAGCATGAGGGGCCCTCATTTGAGCCCCTCAGCCTTCACAAACTCCAATTTATCTTTTATCTTAGTTAGGCCCTTTGCTCTGTTTGAGTTCCTACTTTTTTGCTGAAGGCTTGGTAGTCTTCTTGGCAGTAGGCTGGGGGCTTACCTTTTGTGTTGTTTTATATCAGGAATCCCTGTTATGAACTTTCTGTTGTCCTATACCTGAAAACAGTTGTTTAATATATTTTGTCCAGTTTTACAGTTGATTACAATAAGAGGACAATTCTTATAGCAGTTAATTTTCCATGAGTGGAAACAGAGTCTATACCATAGGTTTTGATGTATTTTCATTATCATTCAGTTCAACATGTTTTTTTATTTCCCTTTTGTGAAGAAGTGTGCCCTTTAATTCACAAATATTTGGATGGTAACTAGATGTTTTATTGCCACTGATTTCTAGTTTAATTCTACTGTGGTCAGAGAACATACTCCATAACGCTTTGATGTTTGAAATTTCTCAAGACTTATGTTACAGAATATGATCTATCTTGGTGACTATTCCATGAGAATCTGAGAAGAATGTGTACTCTGCAGTTGTTAAAAGAGTGTTCTATACACATCAGTTAGGTCGAATTGATTAGTGTTATTCTGATTTTTTATATCCTTGCTGATTTTTTTTTCTAGTTGATTTATCAATTATCAAGAGAGATATGATCTCCAACAATGATTGTGAAGTTGTCTATTTCTTTATACAGTTCCTTTAGATTTTTCCATATCTTTTGCAATTCTGTGATTAGGTTCATAAATTTTGAGATTGCTATATTTTATGAATGAATTTATCTTTTTATTATTACGAAATGTTCCTCTTTATCTCTGATAAAAATTTTCATCTTGAAGTTTGCTTTCTCTCATGTTAACATAGGAACACATCTTTCTGATGTCTATTGTTTATGCGATACATCTTTTTTCATACTTTCATCTTCAACCTAACCATGGTTTATCTTTAAAATATATATCTTTTATTTTAAATAGTGAGTAATCCAATCTGATAACATTTTCCTCTTGAGTTTTTAGTCCATTTATACCTAATGTGATTATTGGAATGGTTTGATATAGGTCTGCTGTCCTGTTGCCATAATTATCTATTGTTACATAACAGAATACCATGAATTTAGCCACTTAAAGGACATACCCTAAATATCTCACACAGCCTCTGTTGATCAGAAATCTGGTAATGGCTTAGCTGCTTCAGGGCCTTTCATATGGCCACTGTCAAGGTGTTATCCAGGGATCCAGGGCCGCAGTGTCATCTATAAGCTTGCCTAGGGAAGGTTTTGTTCCCAAAGTCACAAGGTTCCTGGTAGGATTCAGTTCATTGCAGGTTGTTGGAATGAGAACCTCAGTTCCTTGCCAAGCTCACAACAATAGTGTAAAGTCAGTACAGAAGAGTCTTCTAGCAAGATGGATGTTGCAATCTGATGTAACATGATCATGGGAGAGACGGCCTATCATCTTTCTATACTCTCTTGGTTAGAGACAAGTCATAGGTCCTCCCTATGCTAAGGGAGCATCTCACCCAGGTGTGTATGTCAGATGGTGGGGTTTTCTACGGGCCTTCTCAAAATTTATCATCCATACCTATTACTTGTTTCCTAGTTGTTCTGTCTCATTTGCCTTTTATTCTTTTCTTCTTCTTTTCCTACCTTCTTGATCTTTAAAAATACCCAATTTTAAGATCTCAATTGGCTTTTTAAGTATATGGCTTTGTATTTTTTTCATGGTCGTTCTGTGCATCCTTAACTTATCACAGTATACCTAGAATTAATATTGTAACACTTAACGTGAAATATAAGAATTTTACAACAGGAAAATTCTATTTACTCCTTTGTGCTACTGTTATTACGTATTTTACAACTCCACATATAATACATACCAAATATAACAATGCTAATATTTTTACTTTAAACAATTAGCTATCTTTCAAGAAATTCATCTTTCATAACCTATTTTAAGTTAGTAGGTGAGAAAATGACCTTCTTGCTGGTGGTAGTAAAGGCAGGTATAATTTCTGAAGGCATTTTGGTTTTAAAAAATCTAATAATTCA
The DNA here is from genome assembly GCF_000181295.1 of Otolemur garnettii. Lineage (NCBI taxonomy): Eukaryota > Metazoa > Chordata > Mammalia > Primates > Galagidae > Otolemur > Otolemur garnettii. The sequence goes on from NW_003852413.1 coordinate 7,637,673, forward strand.
AGAATATTCCCTCAGAATAGAGGGGTGGGATCCCAGAGAAGTGGGAGGAGGTCATCTTGGCAAGAAAAGACTCCCTCCTGGCATCAGCCCAAATATTTTCATCACCTCTGCTTTCCAGGACCCTGGAGGAAATACAGCTTAATAGTTAGCAGCTTGTGATGTAGAATCAGACAGTCCCAGCTCAGTTGCAGGTATGCTGTTTTTAGCTACGTGTTGTTGGCTATAATGACTGGCCAGAGTCTCAGTTTTCTTATCTATCAAATGGGGATATAGAAATTACTTCTCAGGGTCATGGAGAGGATTAAATGATTTAGCGCATGTAAAACTTGTTGGCACCATGCCTGGTGTATGATAAACACTTAATAAGTGTTAGCAACTTTTCTTCTAATGACTACACTTTCATACTGGAATCAGAATCTCAGTGCATACCCAGCAGGGGCTCCTGACATCAAAAAGAAGTTATCTTGCCTTTGCTGAGGCTGGGGACTGTTTGAGATAGAATGTTGGTGTCTGGGCCTTGCCTTAGAGGCCAGGGGACACTAAGGGGTGCAGGGCTCACTAGAGACAGCAGGCCCTGGTGTCTGCCTAGACTCACACAGAGGGAGAACAGAGCCTCGTGGCAGGATGGACCCAAGCAAAACAGAGAGATGAAGAAAAGCGATAAGGTCTGGTCCTTAGAAAGTGGACCCAAGCAAGAGTACCTGCATCTGATCTTAGACGCAGTCAGGTATAAGATCTGGGATGGTCACATCTTTTAGTTGTATTTTAATCCACATAGAATAGGTTTTGGTCAACATTCTCCAGAAATGTAGAGTGATGGTAGTGTCGTGGCCTTCACGATGGCAGTCAACAATTCCTACCCTCCTGTACAGTCTCCCATCCCAAATATGGTAGACCTGTGTGACCAAGGGGATATTGTGGAGATGATGGTGTGTGACTTCCAAACATGGCACAAAGGACACTGCAGCCCCCCTCCCTCATATGACTCAGTTGTGGAGATAACATGTGCCCTGCCATGAGTTTACGCAAACAGCCTCCTCTGGAGAGACCCACGTGGTGAGGAACTGAAGCTTTCTCCCAACAATCTGAGTGAGTTCCATGTGAGTGAGTTCTCTTTGGAAGTGGAAGCCCCAGCACCAGGCCAGCCTTCAGGTGATGGCAGTGCCCCTGATATTTTGATGGCAACCTCATGAAAAACCCTGAGCCAGAACTACCCAGCTAAACCACTTACAGATTCCTCAATGCTCAGATACTATATGAGATGATAATA
>NW_003852413.1:7639145-7642533 GCF_000181295.1 Otolemur garnettii
TATATAACTAATATAGGTGGTCTAGAGAAAAAAAGAGATAATACTTAAATACATTTTGAATTAAATAAAGATAACACGTTTCTTTACTGTGAGGCTTTTCACAAGCCTTTACTATGCTTCTGTGCATTGAGAGTACTCAGGAGACGGGAATGGCATCCAGGCCTTGCAGACTTTGCTGACCACAGGCCCCACGGCCTCTAGACACCATCCCTTCCAGCCTCACTCTTTGTGGAGAGCATTTGGGAAGTGCTTGGTAGGAAGGATACTTGGAGTGGGGTGCTGCCTGGGGGCCACAGCGGGAGGAGGGGTACTACTTTACCTCTTCAGGCCTCAAAAAGAAAAGACCTCATCTGCAAAAAGAAAGAGCTGAATTTAATAAGGTTGGGACTCGATTTCAGCTCCATAATTTCAATGCCAGGGGCCCAGTGAGGTACTCACCTCCTCCCATCCTGGTCAGTCCTCAGCCAATTAGGTGCAATTGGGAGAAAAATTTGAGCCAGATTAATCAAGGTGTACAGAAGTTATAGATATGCTAATGCGTTATGTTAATGACTGATGAGAGTGGGTAATTGGAGATGGCAGGAGGGTGCAAAGTTGTGAAGAAATTTTGGTTCTTAGAGAAAATATTGCATTCAAAGAGCTTAAGAATGATTAATGGAGGCTCTGGAATTACAAAGAGCAACCAGTAGAAACTGAAACAGAAATTGCTCAGGGGGAGTAACCTTGAGGAGACTTCTGAGCAGGGAGAGGAGATTTGGTGAACAGAACCCATGGGAAGGGTAGGCGATTGAGTGTCCATGGGCACTCACGTGGCTTGGAACAAGGGTGGGCTGTGGTCAGCAGGTGACCCCAGGGAGATCTGGCTGGGTGTGTGGACAGAGTTTGAATTGAGGACTGGAAGGTGTTATTAAAACTGGACCTGTGTGTGTGTCCCTGTCCCCCCTCCATTGGTTTGTGATCCATGACTACTTCCCGCTGTAGTTGGTAACTGAGGGACCCTGCTTCAGGACAAGACCCAGCAGAAAAAGACATGGCCAGCTAATAGCCACATCTTGAAAGAACACCATTTTCAGATCCTCATGGGCTGGTCCCTTGGATGTTGTTAAATGGAAGAGACCTAGGTTGAAAATAAATTGTCAGAGGAGACCTCTGTTTCCTCAAAGGAGGGAACGCTGGGATGCCGGAATGCCGGGATTGTGCTGTTCTCTTGTAGGACACCTGAATGCAGGTCCCAGGGCCAAGTGCTTGGGGCACTGGCCTTGCCACTTCCTGCAGAGACTGACAAGCGTGAGATTCTAGACACTGCTTCTCGGCATTTATAATCCTGTCAGGGGGATGAAGGATGGGGAGTGTGTCCACTCCGGCAGGTTCTGTCCTGAACCAGATGCTGCTGGTCGAGGCTGCCTCCTGCCTGCCCCACCCCCATCTCCTCCAGCGCCTGCCCCCTAGAGCACGTGGACTCCCCCTCCTTCCTCACCTTGGTCAAAATCCTTCTTCCAGACAGCTGGTGGCAAGCTGGCGCCCCTGGTACCTCTGGCCTTTCCGGCTCTCAGTGTGATGGATGAGTGGGCCGTGCACCTGCCGTCCCTGCCCTGGCCTCCTCCCACCCTCACTTCCACAGTGCAGCAGAAAGTCCCTCGTTCTCTGGGTATTCTGGGGTCAGAGACACAAAAAGACACCGGGTCTTGTAGCAGAGGGGAGTGGCCAAGGCCTAGGGGAGGAGGATGTGGTAGAGGGGAGTGGCCAAGGCCTGGGTGTGTGTGTGTGTTGGGGGGGGGGAGGATTCAGGACAGGCTCCCCCCACACATGGCACCTTGCATTTGAGGAAACAGCAGAAGCAGGAAGGTCACTCTCACTTCCTCCCTGACCTGTCTTGAAAAGAGTCCTGAGGCCCCTAGGCGCCCCCTCACCTGGTACCTGGTGGAGCATCCTCCCTTCTGAAGACAAGACACAGAAGGACTGAACACACAGGCCCCGCTGGCTTCCCCCCAGGATTTCACCACCAGGCCTTCATTCTCCACAACTATTCCCTTCTTCATCAAACCTAGTGTAAAACATACACAGGCTTTTTTGTATCTTCGGCTTTTCATTTCCTTATAATGTCTCCTGTGTCATGTAAAACTTACATTCAGTAAATGTGTATGCTTTCCCCCTGCTAATCTGTCTTATCATAGGAGCTTCAGCCATGAACCAAAGGTATTTTCTCTCCCTTGTAATAGTAAGCTTTGTTCTGTATATTTTGCCATACACACACACACACACACACACACACACACACGCGCGCGCGCGCACACACACCCCTGAAGCAAGGTGGTGGAATACCATTTGCAGATGGGAAATTGAGGCCCCCCTAGAGGGGAATTATATGGTGCTCAGCCTAAACCCCAAGTTTTTGGGCACCCCAGTCCTGGGATCTCCGGGGGCGGGTCCTCTCAGCCGGGCCCTGGGCTGAGGTTGGGAACAACGTGTTCAATAGAGGGAGAGCGGAGGAAGGTGAGAGCCAGCCAGACGGCGCAGCCGCCAGGGAGGAAGGTGAGTAGAGCCGGCGCCATTCTCCGACGTTCTTGTCAGGAGGGCCCACCAACCTTGCTCATTTTGGGTGGGTTGCTACATTTTCACCAAATGAGTTTTTTAATTGCTTGATTTACTTATCTCGTCTCAGATCTGCTGATATACTCTGCTGCCTTTTAATTGCTTGAAAAGTTGAGCAGTTTTTCATGTTTTAAGGAGTGCTGAATTGTATAATTAAAACACTAACAGTGTAAATCAACAGTGCAGAAGAAAGACAGCAGAGAATTAAGCAAGTGTGTTGGCATAATAATAAAATCAAACCAGCATGAAGAGGGCCCATTACTGAGAAGAGGCTGAATACTAATGGTGCCCAGGCCTGGCAGGGGATGCCCAGAGGGCCCCCCCGCCACCCAAGGGTTCCTTCACCCCACCTGGAACGGCTGGGGAGAGGGGCAGTTGACCACAGAGATGGCCAATTGTGAAAACTCGCATGGCCGAGACACAGGGCAGAGGCAAAGCCTCTGACAGGGAAATGGCTTGTAATGAGTTCTCGATTCCAGGGTGGGCTGGGCGGTGAGGGGGCGGGCACCAAGTGAGGAAGAGGAGGTGGCACGTGGGAGAGTGGAGCTGCAGACCCTCCTCTCCCTTCCAGACTAGCTTTACCTTGGGGAGGAGCCGTAGCAGGTGGAAGTCAGAAACCCCTCCCCTCCTGGTCCCTTCTCAGCTCCTTCCCTCCCCTCCCTTCCCTCTCTTCCTCCTCCCTCTCTTCTGTTTTTTCCTCCTTCCTTCTGTTTCTCTTCCCTCCTTTCTTTCTTTTTTTTTCTTTTTTCTTTTTTTTTTTGAGACAGAGCCTCAAGCTGTCCCCCTGGGTAGAGTG
>NW_003852413.1:7643367-7645865 GCF_000181295.1 Otolemur garnettii
TTTTTTTACAGGTGCCTCAGTCATAAACCTCGGGGTGAGGAAAGAAACCTTGGCTCCACTGTAAGGTCAAGGTTCAGGATTGGATCCTAGCCATTTGGACCTGGCTAGAAAACTCTTAAGCTAAAATCCGGTCAGAGCTTCCTGACAGTAGAAGGTGGAAGGCTGGCTGGCTCAGGGGGCTGCTCCATGAAAAAAGAGCTTTGTGGCCAAGAAGTTCAGAAAATGTAGCATTAAATGAAATCAAATAGGTTTTTAGCTGCAGGATGAGCCCTTGACCTGCTTCCTCTTGGTGGGCCTTCATGCTCTCCAGGAGGTTAAACATCTCTGACCGTGAATCTGATTCTTTCCAGGCTCACGGACTCACAGCCCATGGAATGTGGGTTACAGGGACGGCACTTTGGGAAATGCCAGGTTCTGGTGAAAAGCACATTTTGCTTGAATCAGATCTCAGGTCCAACACTGACTGACCAGCTGTGTGACGTGGTGTGAATCCCATGACCTCTCTGGGCCTCAGCCTCCCCACCTGACAAAGGATCTTGGTGATGGCTCCTCTCAGTATCTGGTGTGTTTAAACGGGCTGGTGCTGGGGGAGCCCACAGTTCTGGCTGCCGAGCCAAGGCACAGAGTGAGGACCTGCCCACCCTGTGCTCCGACACCAGGGCCCGGGGGAGGGAAATGGAACAGGACTCTGGAAAGCTGGGAGGGCAGCAGAGCTCAAGGTAGATTAGATAACTGAAGCCAAGAGCTGGTGAGGACAGAAACAATCCCAGATAATGTGGTCGCTAGTGGGCCAGGGTTAGGTGCAGATGGGAAAGGCATCACAGTTGGGTATAAAATATAAGGAACACCAAAAACTCTGTTATCAAGGCAAATAATATTTTAATGCAATACTAAAAAATTATAAAAAGCCAAAATTAATGTGAAAAAATTAATAACAGACAAAATATCCCACGTGGCTCGGATGAGATGTTCACGCAGGCCTGGGCTGCCTCATGGCGTGCAGAGATAGGAACTTCCCACCCCAGTCTTGCCCTATGCAGGGCCCTGCTGGGGAGCTCATATCCACTGCCTCACTCTGAGCCCCCTGGGGTCCTGAAAACACCTCTAAAAGCACCTGCTCTGTCTCAGACTTTTGGGGCTCATTGGTCCTCCACTCCATTCTGGCCTGAGACTCCTGAAGGCAGAGACCTGTGGGATCGGCCAACTTCCCAGCCCCATGTGCCCTGTGTCCAGGAGTTGGGTAGCCATCCAAACTGGAATCCTCCACGAAAACCGAGCTGGGAAAGGAGGGGTGTGTGGCTGGCGTTGGGTTGCTCTTTCCTCAATTGTGATGCCACTTCACTGGGTGGTGCCTAGTATTGGAGCTGTTCAGCACTATGGCTCCAAGTAGGGAGGGGTCTAATGGCCCCCAGAAACCCTGGCACTCTGCCATTATAGTAATAACTACAATGGATATCTACTGTAGACATCCCAATTAATGTTCACAACCTCGCAGATTGGTGCCATATTCCCATTTTACAGATGAGTAAATTGATGCTCAGAGCACTTAAACTTGTAAAGTTTGCAAAATCTGCACCTGGGTCTGCTGAACTCCAAACCCACATGCCTATCTTTTAAGCTATGGGATAAGTGGGAATGAAGACCCTTCCCACCCTGGGGTAGGTGTTTTTCCAGAATGAAAGATCCCTGAGTAAGAGATTTTGGGAGCTCTGATCACAGCTTTCCATGCAGAAGGAGAAAGGGACCCTTCTCTGGGATCCCTGTGAATATTTACTTTCCATGTAAGGGAGCCTCTGTCTCCTCCCTCACAAACCCGCCACACAGGAAGGGTTGCTGGGAGTTGCTCTCATTATGCAATTGCCTTGGGACCTGTCCCAGCCTTTGCTCACCTATATTGATAAGTCTTGGGCTATAGTCCTATTCTTCAATATTTATAACCCCCACTTCTTCCTCACCCTTATGATGGATGGTTCATATGTTGGGATCGATATGGCCCTCATGACATTTACATATTTATATTATTAATAAGCAATAAGTCACCCAGGCAACCCTGCCCTGGGTTTTTTGTGTTCCCTGCAGACAGCTAACCTTGTCCTCTGTCCCCAGCATCAGCCCTGATGGCTGGTATTGATCCACTCATCCAGAAGAGGGTAAAGACTTGGGGAGACGGGTTCCTTCTCATACTCTGCCATGGAGGACCCTGCCTATGTGGCCCTCTGCAGATGGTGGGTCCCACGCAGGTGAGTGGCTTTCTTTTCACAACCTCCTTATCAGCTTCCTCCTCTCCATCCTCATGGTCCTCACCACCTGTGTCTGAACGCTGACCAGCCTCCCATCTGGTTTCATCCATCCTCACTGCTGTATCCCACCTACTCTGCTGCTGGGTACCTGCCTGGAATCCCCATTCTGCTCTGGAATCTTTCATTCTTTTCAAATGCCAACACTCCTCTGCCTTCAAGACCCTAGGAATCTACCTGCTGGCTGACCTAATGTCCCAC
>NW_003852413.1:7646055-7660413 GCF_000181295.1 Otolemur garnettii
CTCTTCTAGCAACTAATAACTATCTTGCCTCTCAACACCCCCTACTCACAACTTTTCTTGTCCATTTAACAAATATTTATTGAGTGCTTACTATGCACTGGGGCACTAGAATAGCTTTTTGGGTTGTAATGGGCCTCCAAGAGCTTAAAGTCCAGTATGGAAGGAAGACATTCATCAAAGAAGCACAAAAAGGAAGATACAGTTGAACAGAGATTAGTGCTGTGAAGGAGAGACCCCACCTGGCATCAGTGGGGCTGGGTGGATGGGGACTGGTCCAGCCAGAGAGAGCAGAGAAGGCTTCTTCAAAGTGGGAGTTGGAAGGAGGTAGTAGAATCTCAGGCTAGGGACATGGCATGTGCAAAGGGCCTGTGGCAGGAGGGCATATGGGGACCTGGGCAAAGTGAAGAAACCAGGTGTGGCTGGCACTTGGAAAGCAGGACCGGGGGGTGGGAGGTGGGCTGATCGGGTGTGCAGGGCCTGATCTTGCAGGGTCCATCATAGGCACTGGTGGGACAGGGCCTTTGTCTTAAGAGCACTAGGAAGCCAGCAGAAAGTTTTCAGCAGAGAGGCAACATGATTGGATTTGTATTATGAAAAGCTGGCTTTTGTGTGAGTGGGAGAAAGGGACAGGTAAGGGGTGGGGAGAGCTGTCAAGAGATCATCCCATGACCCCATGGAGGAGATGACTTTAGGGGACAGTGGTGGGGATGAAGGGCTGTGGGCTGGCTAAATGCTATTTAGGAAGCAAAACCTCTGAGATTCAGAGACATTTTAAGACGTTGGGGGACAGAGCGGGAGGCAAGGTGGCCAGTTTGTGGATCATGGCCCTGGAGAAAGGTACTCAAGGAGCTGGAGAGAACAGACGGTCAGACTGCTGTGTGTGTGCAGGGGTGGGCATGAAGCTGGGTTCGGATGTGCTGAGGGTGAGATTCTTAAGCACCCAGAAGGTGGTGTCGGGCAGGCAGGTGGGGGCTCACAGGAGGGACTGGGTGGCAGAGCTGAGAGCTCCAGGGAGAAAGAAAAGAGGGAGGAAAGCAGGGGCCCAAGCTCTCAGATTCCCGCTCTGTGTGCTTTCGGCAGTTCTGTGCTTCCTAGTTCTAGTCCTTCTTTGGAGACGCGGTAGGAGCTTCAGAAATGATTTCTGAATGAGCAGGTCCATTCCCTCGACTTCTGCTGCCTCACGTGTGCCTTGTCCGTCTGCTGTCCCAGAGGCACGCCTGTGTTTCCGCTTTGCACCTGCTGACAGCAGAGGCCCTTCCCTGCGCCCAGCGCTCGATGGGTTCTTTACAGCTCATGATTCCGATAAGGAAACTGAGTCCTGGATGGGCTGAGTGACAGTTATCTAAAGATGTCCCAGTTATCTACTGCTATCTAAAGTAACAGTCCAAAATTTCATGTCTAAAAACTACAAGCATTTCTTAATATTTTGTTCAAGAACCTGCAGTCCAGGCAGGGTGTGTTGGGGGCAGCCCTTTCTGCTCTGTGCGGTGCCTTTTCAGGAGGTTGGACTGGGCTGGAAGATGCTTGCGAGTTGGGTTGGGCCGCTGGCAGCTGCCAACAATTAAAACGTACCATACTGTGAACAGAAAACAGGCGAACCGTGGCCCTTTCCTGGGGAAGGGTTTTGACCTTCCTGCCTCTACCCATCTTTCTCCCTGATTTGCAGGGGGAGTCTGCAGGGTGACCCTCCCCACTGCCCCACGCACCATCTGCCACACACACACACACACACACACACACGCCCGGTTGTACATTCTTGCCTGGCCCCCGTTGTTGGTTTGTCCTATTTCCCTTCAGGCAGGTGTCTGCTTTCTCTGTGGCGTCATCCGTGGATATTTACCTGGACGCCAGTTATTTATTTAGCTCTTTGTACCCTCCCTTTTCCTGGAAAATATTTAAGGCAGACAAAAAGAATGCATAAAATATAAGAAGATTGACATAAATGAAAAGTTCGGAGAAAAATGAAAGGACGTCAAATGGAGCAGAGTGAAGACTAAAAATTCATGTCCGTGTGGAATAGACGTCAAAACAGATCAGAGTGTAACAGGCCACCTGGTCAAGTACATAGTTCACAACATCCAAAAGATGGAAAAGGACCAGGAGTTATAACTGAGCCAGGGGAGAAACTCCAAACAGATCCAGAAAGGGGAGATTACTACAATGACACTGCATACCTCACTATCCCAGTGCAGCTCACGGGGGGCAGAATTTTGCCCCCCAAGTGGAAAGTCAGCAATGTTCTGGAGACAGTTTGGTTGCCACAGCAGCAGAAGGCAGGAGGGGTTCTAGGGAGAGGAGGCTGGGGGTGCCGCTAAGCATCTTACAACCCACAGGACAGTTCCCAAACAAAGAGAAATCCAGGTCCAACTTTTCTTTGGGCTGGAGACATGGCACTACCTTGAAACCAAGTCATCTTGGCCCATCTGTAACTAAGCCCTTTCAGAAAAGGTCCCACCAAACCTTGACCTTGTGCTGAATCCCCTTCTCTGGGGAATAATGCTTTAGTGTCCCAGAGTCTTCGAGAGGGAAAGCTACATGGTCTCTGAAAGGTGATGTGATTTAGAGGAAAGAATCAAGGGTTCATAGCAAGGCCTGGATTCAAGTCCTGGGGGTGTACACATACCGGACATGTGCCACTTTTCACGTGTGCAGCGTGTGGGAAAGCCCTTCAGTGCGCCCATCGTATGCTGAACCTGGCATGAGGGAGGTTTTCTACCTTTTTCTTTCTGCGGTGATTTAAAAATACAGCCGTGTAGCTCTTTGCTGCTTCTCCCATCAGAAGGTGGGGTCTGTGTCTCCTCCCCTGAAGTCTGGGCTCTGTGACCTGTCAGCAATGGAATGCAGTAGAAATGATGCCTCGTCTGTTTCTGGGCCTGGGCCTGGGCCTTAAGAAATGGGCAGTTTTACCTACTTGTTCTTGGGGCCATTGCTCTTAGAACTCAGCCACCACATCATGAGGAAGCAAATCCTGGTAGCTCTGCCTTCAAAACAGATGGATTTCTGGCTACTTTTCACCACTGCCATTGCTACTGTCCTGGTTTGAGGTCCAGGTTTCTCATGTCTCTGCTGGATTACAATGGCCTCCCACATGGTCCCATGCTTCTAGCTTTGCTATGGTCATAGGGATCCTGTTAAAACATGTTATGCCTATGTCCAAAACCCTCACATGAGAATGAAACATTCTTGTGGGGCCCTATGCTCTCCGGCCTCTCACGGGAGGGTTTCGGAGGCAGAACTACCAGGATTTGCTGAAGGACTGGATGTGTGTGGGATGGAAAGAGAGCAGTCAGGGTTGTCTCCAAGAGTTGGTCCGAATGACTGGATGGCCCTGCATTTATAGAGTTGGGAAAGACAGTGAAGGAAGCTGATTTTGTGTGTGTAGGGAGAGATTCCAGAAGTTACATGTAGGGCAGGTCAAGTTGGAGACCCTGTGGCCACTGGCCTCCAGCAAGGATGCCTGGAGGAACAGCTTTCTATGTAGAGGGAACAGCATGTGCAAAGGCCCCAAGGCAGGAGTGTGCTGGAAGCGTGTGAAGAATGTCCAGTGTGGCTAGCTGGAGTGGGTGCAGGACAGTCCTAAGATATACAATCCTGTGGTTGCTAACCTCCAAGATGAACCAGTGACCTCACTTCTTGGTACTCACAACCTATGTGTTCATCTCCTGTGCTTCCCTGGACTTGGGCAGTGTGACCAATAAAATGTGACAGAAATGACAACATGGCAGTATTGAAATTATGTTGTGAAAGACTGCACCTCTTGCCTGTTTCTGAAGGGGTTTGGAGTCACCAGAAGAGGGGGTCTTGGCGCAAGGAATGAAGAAGCTTGACGAAGAGTCTGTGTCGGGGCACTGAGGAACTCTGGGAGGAGCCCCCCACTCCCGAGTAAACCTCGGGTCCCTATTAATTATCATAAAATGGGAAGAAGACAAAAGCTGCTTGTCCAACCTTAGCACTGATTAGGGAGGAGATGGGGAAGGTCAGATAGAATATCTCCACCTTTGTTTTTGTAAAACTGCGGACCTTGAGCATACCCTCTGCCTCTAGCGTCAAGAGACCTTTGGAATCTAGAGAATCTTTACCATAATTATTATCACCACCCCTCACATGTGCATTTTCTCTTGGAGGCCAGTTTTCTGTTCTGCACATACACAACTCACCATTTTCGGGATTCTCTAGGTCTTCCAAGCAGGAGCGAGTTTTAGGTTAAAGATCAGGGCTCAGTTTCTCCTACATGTCTCATTTTCTTTCTCTCTTGAATTACATGCTCTGGGGAAATCCAGCTGTCATATCATGAGCAGCCCCAGCGAGAGGGCTGTGTGCGGAGAGAGCAAAGCCTCCAGCCAGCAGCTGTGAGTGCCTCATCTTAGAAGCATTTCCCCCGGCCCCAGTCCAGCCTTTGGATGACTGCAGCCTCGCGAGAGACCTTGAACCAGAACCACCAGCTGAGCCTCTCTTGGATTCCTGGCTCTCAGAAACTGTGTGACACCGTAAGTGCTGGTTGCTTTAAGTTGCTGAGTTTTGGGGCCATTTGTTAAGTAGCTAACCCAGATCCTTGTGAAGTGACAAGTATGCAGGTGGATCTACAAATCTGAAATTCAGGGGTTTGGGTCGGGATACAAAGTTGGGAGCTATCAACATGTAGATGATATTAAAAGCCACGCCGAGCAAAGATTGCTTTTTCTGTGGATGCTTTTCCAACTTTTCAACTCCCTCTCGTGTGCTACATTGGATGTCCGTGTGGCCCTGCTGTGACTTAGATCATTCTCTCAGGGCAGTGGAAGGGCAGAGTTTGGATGGATGGGGGGCCCAAGGCCCTCCCCAGGGGCATCCTGGGGTAGTGTGACCTTGTCTGACCAGCAGGGAGGACAAGGTGCCTTCTGAAGCCAGCCCCGGTTCTCAGGTATTGCTGAGTCACACCAGGCAGAGCTCGGCTTCTGATTGGGAGCCCTGCCCTTGGCCTGATGCTCTGATCTAGTCGGGGTCCCTTTCTTCTCTGGAAGGGGACAGCAGGTGCCAGGCGATGCCGGCTGCCCTGGTATGCAACCTGCAGCTGGCACTGCTGGAGAGGCGCAGAAAGCTTTCTGCACAGAAGGACGCTTTCCCCAGGCAGATGGCACTTTGCTAACGTGTTGGCGCGTGTGACCGCACAATCTCCGAGTGCTGAGAGCTCATCTGTACCCCTCACAGCAGCTCCCCCCAGGGGTCAGGAGGTGGTCCTCTCTGTCTGGCGCCTAGAGCACCCTACCTTCCACCAGCCTTCCCTCCCCCCCCAGACCTTTCAGCTTCAGCCTTTATTCCTCCCTCTTTGATCCCGTGGCTGTCATGTCCTGAGGGCTGCCGCCTCCACCTGGCCGGAGGGATGAGGAGCCTGCTGGGGACTGGCCTGCTTGCTATCCTCTCTCTGTCCTCCTTCCCCAGGGAAGGCAGATGTCAGGGCAGCATCAGATTTACTGTAAAAGAGTCTGAGCTTGTAGCTCCCACTCACAACCAGATCCATTCAGTGACAGACATCGCCTAGCTAGGAGACTCCAAGGGTAATATGAAGCTGCCTCCCAGCTGCCCCCTCCCCCACAAGGGAGGACAGAACCCATAGAAGCAAGAACAAGGTACAGGAGGCATCAACACCCTGGGGGCAGCAGAATTACATTTTTTTTTTTTTTTTGAAACAGCGTCCCACTCTGTCGCCCTGGGTCAAGTGCTCTAGTGTCATAGCTCATAGCAACCTCAGACTCCCGGGCTCAAGTGATCCTCTTGCCTCCCAAGTGGCTGGGACTCAGGTGTACACCAGAATGCCTGGCTAGTATTAGTAGAGATGGTGTCTCTTTCTTGCTTAGGCTGGTCTCAAACTCTTGAGCTCAGGTGATCCACCTGCCTTGGCCTCCCAGAATGCTAGGGTTATAGGCGTGAGAGAATTACTCACATAGGAACCCCCTTATGCTGGAGGCTTCCTTGCACATAAATTTCTTCTATTGAGGTAGAGGGCTTCTCCAGCCCAGAGCTGCTCTCAGCCTTTCCCCACTGCTTTGTGCTGGGAGGCAGACCCCATCAACTAAGCTCCCCTGACTCAGGCTTCAGAGATAAGGTTCAGGATCTCTCCTATACCCCCAACCTCTAAGCCGCAGGTGGGTCTTCCATCAAAGCCCTATTCCTGAGGCTGTCCCCTACAGTGAGGGGACAGCTGTGGCTCTCTCCAGGCCTCTCACATTGGCTGCAGGAGGAGTGATTTCCTAATGACCCTTCTAGGGCCAGCATTGAGCTTAGAAGGGCCCACGTAGTCTAATGCTCTGTGCTTGTTGTCTTGAATGCCTTTTTTTGAACAAGGGACTGTACTTTTGTTCTGCTCCTAGTCCCTTTGCCAAGCCCTCTTGGTCACACTGTTGGGGGGCTCCATCTGCTGCCTGCTGGGTCCACTTTACATCAAGCAAATGGAGTTTGAAGGAACCTCTATAGCGTGCCTGAGTCAGTGTCAGAGCTAACTAGTCAGTGGCAGAGCTGGGACCCCAGACTCCCACCTCCGTAGCTTGGGTGTATGGCAGGGTGGTGTGCCTGGATGGTGTGCCTGCGTGCAGACTGCAGCATTCTGCACGCACACTGACAGATTCTGCCTTGTTAGGAAAGTCAGGAGGCTTTCAGGACCTCTCTTCCTCTCCTCATGATTCTGCTTGTTTTTCTGATCATCTTGGCCGAGCCTGGCTCCCAGCTTCCTGCTGGTCTGAATCTCAAATGGGGCTGCCCTGACCTCCTGGTGGTAGGGAGGCCAGGCCTCCCCTGGTCTCTGGCTTGGGCTCCTCCCCACTATCCCAGCTCTGGGTCTGCCACCTGCTGCTCCCAGCAGAGAGACCCTCACTCCTCCTTCCGAAGCTTGGAAGCTCAGGCCTGAAAGTGACAGATGAGAAAGGGGAATTTGGGAGGGGCTTAATGCTCTTACCAGCTGCCCCTAATTCTATTTCGAAGGGAAGAAGGAGAGGGGCACCGACAGGCAGGAGACATTTCCCCTGACGGAGACGAGCCGGGAATCAAGATAAATGGAGGCTCCTTTTGGATGCTTGTTCTAACCATCAAACTCTGTTTTCTTGGCAGACAGGCACAGGATCAAACTGCTTCCAGGGGGGCCCTGGGGCAAGTTGCAGAAGCAGGACCCTTGGTGTAGCTGCAGATTGGATGCCCGTGGGAGGCTTGGGGTCTGGAAGGGAGGGTTTCCACTCCCTCTGTCTTTGGTCTTGGCCTTTCCAGCCAGCACAGTCCCTTTGGAGACCACTGGACCTTGGAGAAAATGGGAGGGACCTTGACTCTGAATTCAGACAAATCTAGGTTCATTTTCCCCTTCATTTCCTGCAGCCCAGCAGGTACACACCGAATCAAACCGGAAGGGTCTTGCTTTGACTGAGTTTGAGTGCTGTCTCTGTCACTTCCCAGCTAGGTGACCTTGAACAAGCTCCTTCACCTCTCAGAGCTTTGTTTCCTTCCTCAGGGACATGGGGAAAGTCACACTGATTCTCAGCATAAATGCAGGCATCAGAGTCTGTGCAGAGAAAGTGCTTTGTCCTCAATCGGGCCTGTTGTAAAGACTCTGAGTACACTAACCGCTATCACTATTCATCAGGGGCTGGTGGGTGGGACACAGTTTGGGGTGGGGGGTGTCTGAAGGGAATGGTGTCCTGAGTCTGTGCCCTGTTTAAAAATGCCAGGGGACTGGGGGTGCTGGAGGAGCCCCACCTGGAGATAACAATGGAGAGAAAATCCCCCTCATCTCAGCACCATCCAGCCGATCTTCCCACTGCAGGTTCCGAGCTCCGGGGGGTCCCAGCTCTCCTTCCTCCCTCGTTATTTAAAGTCAGACGGGTGTGTAAATCAACCAAAATAATTCACGAGAATCATTAGCGACTCCAAGGTGGCATCTTTTACCGGCAGCATTAAATTAAAAACAGCGCAAAACTGCGGCTTTTTAAAACCCATCAGCTCTGCTTCCTCCCTCCTGCCTGGTGTAATCGGAGGCTGCTGGGATCTAATGAAATAAAATTAGCATCTCCAGTCCCCCTCTGGCTACTGGTTATGTGAAACCATCTCTCCATCATGGAAGCTGAAGGGAGATGTCAGAATTGCAAGGGGGTCCTTCCCTTCTCTTCCAGGCCCCTTGTTCTGTGCTGCCCACCTGCCCAGTGGTGCCGGGCTACTGGTGCTGCAGAGGGCTCAGGGGAGCTGTGGGTTCCCCTTTCTGCCTCTGCAGAGACCAGCCAGTTCACACTGGTCAGCTCCTCCTGGTTTCCTGTGACAACTGCTCATCAGGACCATCTCTCTCCAAACCTATGTCAGGTGCCTCTAACTGCTGTCCTCTCTCCCATCCCTGGGTGTTCAGCCGGCTGGACACACAGCCCGGAAACTTCTTGGCCATCCTCTTTCTCCTTAACCTGCCTCCCTCTCTTCTTTCGGGCTGAACAAGGCGCCCTTCTAGCCGTAGCTGTCACTGTCCGGGCTGGTCCCTAGGGCTCTTTTGGGGTTTCTTCATGGGGTGCCGTGGCATTTCTCTTTGTTGCTGGGGGACAGTCTTGTGCGGTGCAGGCTGCCGTGCTCCTGCCCGCTCCATGCAGGAGTGCCCTCCACAGTCACAGGACAAAGAGACAATGCCCACTGCAGTGCTGGTGCCCTGGGGGTACGGCGCTGCCCTGGCCAATGATCACCGACTGCCTTCCTTCCTTCCTTCCTCCCGGACACTCTCGTTAGCTCTGAGTTTTCTAAAATGAGAATGGACTGTTTCCATCCTCTTCTTAGAGGCTTTCCCCAACTCCCATACCCCTGCCCCGGTTCTCAATCTCACTGTCACAGCACGAGGGGGTGTCTGCACCATTAGAGGGAGGTGGGGCGGGGAGGGACAGATGGAGACGTGGACATTAGCCCTTTGGCAGGCTGCCGTGACCTGCCGTCTGCCTTCCCAAAGCCACAGACTGTGCACTCCTGGCTTTGCTCACAGTAGGGCGTCTCCGGGGGCCTGTGGTCAATAGGAATGAAGTCCACACTGCTCGGCCTGGTGGGAGAGATGCTCCGGGTGCTCCGCCGGCCCTTCTGCCTGTCAAAGCCCCACCTTTGGGGTCAGTGGCAGTAATGGGGCTTGTCGCTTGCTCTGCTGTGTCTGGATATCCTGCAGGGGATTTTTGTCGCCTTCTTTCCAGAGGAGAGGCTGAGGCTCTCAGGGGAGCGATCCTCAGGCTGAGGGGGGCCCGCACTCTCGCACCTTCTCCAGTCACTCTTCGACCCCTTTCCCCGTCACCCACCTGTGCTCTGGGTCTCCAGACCTCAGCCACTCTGGCTTGTGGGGGACAGTTCCAGGCATGCTGCTTCCACCCACCTCAAGTGCACCCAGAATCTCTGCCTCCGGAGTAGGAGGGGCCTCCCCTCAGGGGCAGCTGGAAACATGAGAGACTCCAACTCCAGCCCACGGGAGGGGAGTCTGCGGGAAACACCTCAGTCGGGGTCTTTCAGTGGGACGGTTACATGGCAGTGTACCTGGCTCTGCAGAGGGAGGCTTTGCAGTCCCAGCCCCAGTGTGGTTGCACCCCCTTGCCCACAACAGGTGGTAACACACACAAGTGTCATTCTCCCTGTGCCCTCACTCCTTCCTGCTTCCTGGAGTCATCTCCCAAAGAAACTCCCTCCATCTGAATCCTCATCTCAGGCTCTGTTTTCAGAGGGAGGTGGACACTGCAGCTTGTTTGACACGCAGAGTCAGAGACATGGCTACCCCTGCCACGGGATGAGGAGATGACATACTGTCCCTCCAGCATCCATTTCATGTTCATCCGGACCCAACCCCAAGTGTGACGTGGCTCAGCAGGGCTTGCCTGAGAGATGCCTGCTAGTGAGGACCTGAGAAGGACAGAGCGGGAGGCCAGGCCTCCCAGTCTGGAGGTGCAGAGAAGTGGTGGGAGCAGGCCCTCCGGGGTGCAGGGTGGAAACACCAGGGGCTTGTGGGTGGGGACAGCTGCACAAACTGAGTTGCCCCTGTGGCGGGGGGACAGATAGACACCAGCTTGGGAGTCACCGCTATGGTCACAGCTGCACTGACCACACTATCATGAGCACTCTTGGCTCATCCAGCCCAGTGCAGCACCCTGCAGGTGACAGGTGCTGACATCAATACAGTGATTAGAGAAATGGGAGGACCCCCCAAATAAAACCCCAAAACACTCCCGGGGAACAAGCTCAGCTCCCTTGTCCTGTCCTTGGAGAAAGGAGGGGCAGAACTACTTATTGTCTTTGGGAGCAGTGAAGCCTGGGCAGGAGGGGCAGAGAGAATGACCGTCAACCTTGGAGGAGGGGGGACTGGCTCAATCCTGTCCAGATTATGTCCTGATTGTAAATGTCGAGACCCTGGCCTCCCAACTCTGGGCATATCTCCCCTCCCCCCAAAAGTGGCCTGTCTCCTTGCCAGCCCCTACTCATGTCCAGATCCTTCCGGGGGCCTGGATGGCAACCAAATGTGTGAGATGCTTAATGGCTGCCTCAGGGAACTAGAGGCTGTCTGGGAGGGTTCTCAGTCAAAGCCGTGTTTATATACACAGGGGCCCTGTCTTTTTATCACTCCTAATTATAGGCTTCTCGAAGGACAGCTCTCGGGTCGAGCTGTTTCTTCTTTCTGTGTAGTCACGGTACCAGAGGGTGTGTGTTTGGGGTGGTTGGGGGCCAGGAGATGAATTAGAAGAGTGAAATATCTCTTCTAATTTCACAAACTTGACTCTGAAAACTTGATGTGGTCCTTTATTAGGCCCTTATCATTAGAGTTCAGGTTAACCTTTTAATAGTTATCATAATAAAAGCCTCTGAACTCGGGGGCACTGAGCCCAGAGAAAGCTCACTCTGACCAAGAGGACCAATTCTTTTACTCAGACCCACAGAGCTGCAGTGCCCACGTGGAGTGCTGCAGATCACAGTGTGGAGCCCCACCGCACCCCCTTTGTCTTTACATGGTAGCCTCAGATTTGCACTCCCACCCTCGCCCTGAAAGAAAAACGCTGGGCCTTTCCTCCAAAGCATTGTCAGTGAAGAATCTCTTCTAATTTCACAAACTTGACTCTGGAAACCTGATGTGATCATTTATCGGGCCCTTATCATTAGAGTTCAGGTTAACCTTTTGATAGTCATCATAATAAAAGCCTTTTGTCTGTATAGTTCAATAATGAGCAAGAGCGAGGCCTCCAGGGCAGAGACTGGGTTCAAGTCCAGGCTCCACCCTATATGAGCTGTGTGGCCCTGGGTTTGTCGCTTAACCTCTCTGAATTTCAGCTTTCTTCAGTGACAAACGGTTATATGTGTTCCTATACCTGGTAAAGCCCCGGCACAATGCCAGCTGCCTCATAAATGCTTTATAGATGACAACTTCTCATGTGGTTCTGATTCCAGGGGGTTGTGAATTCTAGGAGAGTAAGAAGTGGGTGAAACCCGTCCTCGGCTTCCTCCCTGGTAGTTGTGAGAACGAGGGCTGAATGACTGCTTGGGAGCAGTGTCTGTCTTTCATTTACTGACTGTGGGGCCAGGGAGTATGGGACCTCTGAGCTTCACCGGCTATAAACTGGTGAAGTAATAGGCTTGCCCCACAGGCCTATGACGATGAGATTAATCGAGAGGCATTGAGATAAAGCACATAAAATGTTTAGCGAGGTGCTTGATGTCAGTTCATGTCCAATTTTATTAGTAGCTTATATTCTAGTCAGTAGTAGTTTGCTATTTAAAAGTGTTTATATTTCCACCATCCCACATGATCCTTAAAACAACCTGTGGGCTAGGCAGGCCTGTTACAAGTTCCCGTTTCATAGATAAAGCTGGTTTCAAGCCAGGCACAATGGTACATGCCTCTAGTCCCAGCTACTCGGGAGACTGAGGCAGGAGGCTCACTGGAGCCCAGGTGTTTCAGACCCGCCTGGGAAACATAGTGAGACCCCATCTCAAAAAGCAAAAGAGCCAGTTTCAGAAGGGCCAAGTGACCTGCTGGACCTTGCAGAGCAGGCCAGTCACAGGTCCAAACCCCATGGCTTCACTATCCCCTTTAATGAACTGTTTGTCACTTTCATTCTAATGCTATTATTTCATTCTTTGAGAGTGTCCCAGGCTTTTAAATGCAGGGGAGCTGGAGCCCTGTGGTGTATATAAATCTCCTTCCCTCTTCCTCAAAGACTGATTCCACCAGGAAGCCCTTCTGGGATGAAAGGAGGAAGAGTCCAAGGGGGTTACCAGCCACTCTTGAGAGCCCTACTCTTCAGGGCCCCCACTCAGTGGGGAGGGCTGGGGGCACGCTTAGGTTGCCAGGTAGATGCCAACATGGAACCCACCCCGGAGAGGCAGACAGGGCTGGGGCAGGGCACATTCCCACATACCTGCTTGGGACTTGGCATGGGAAGTGTGACCAGGGGCCCTGTGTATACACGACCTGTTCTGTGCGAATGGATTTTGTCCTTTGATCTGTATTGACCCTGTCAGAACACCCTAAATGTTCAGACTTTTACTCTAAAAACATTGTAAAAGTGGCAGCTCGAGCGATTTTTTGAATTTACCTGTCCACCGTGTATTTTTACTTGCTAAATCTGGTGACCCCACAGAGGATTGCTGACTCCCTGAGGTGGGGGCAGCTGCCGCCCCTCCCAGAGCCCTCCCAACACACAGAGCCCAGGACCAGCCCGCCTTCCAGCTGGAGGGGAGGGAGAGGCCAGCTTCCTGGACGCAGCTGGGAAGAGGCTGCGAATAGACATCAAGGAATCGTCCTTGGCAAGGAAGAGATTTACTCTCTGAAGGGCACCCCCCCCCCCCGAGGTGTGATTAGTTCCTAAGCACTTTTCTCACAAGGGCTCTGGGTTTGTTCAGGGACATGGGAGGCCCCCATTGCTTCTCTCCTCTTCCCATCACCATCTGTCCCCTCGGGATTTAGAGTCAGGAGGCGATCTGCCCTCTCCTTCCATTACTTTAGCCCCTGACTTACTGAGCCATTATCCCTTTAAGAGTTCTTCATTTGACCTCGGGCAAGAAAATCCAAGGAGCTGCAGAAGCCTGACTCCTGGGCAGTGGCTACCCACGGGCCTGCCTGTTCACTTCCTTCATGGGCTGGCTCTGCTGCTCTTGGCTGAACAACCTTGGGCAAGACCTTAACCTCCCCAAGACTGAGTTTCCCAATCTGTAAACAAAGTGGTTAAAATACACCCTCTCCAAAATCGCTTACCCTCTGTGATTTCTTTCAGCCAACCTGGAGATACTCCCTGCCCCTCAACCCATCCCAACATAACAGAGTTAAAAGGGCCTGTCTACCTCCTCTGGCCACCTTCCCAAGCCTTGACCCTATGGCATCAGGCAAAGCCAGTAATGCAGGAGATGGAAATGGACAAAGTTACTGGAAGACGGGGAAAGGACAGACTTTGGTTGAGATTCTCCCATTCAATGAGCAGAGCGCATTAGGAATTGATTTCCCCTCCTTCTGTTTACTATGTTTTTTCCCCCTCTGGTGCAGGGAAGAAAGGCTTTGCATCGAGATTAGTCGTTCCACAGTGAGACTGCAATTTGCCCAACGCGTTTATTATTTCGGGAGCCCGAGCACCCTTCACAATCACTCGATTCCCTCATCCTTGCTTTTCTTTTCTTTTTCTTTTTTTGTAGCTTGTTTCTTTTTGCTACAGACAAACATGAGGGTCTCGGAGGAACATTGGTTCTTCCACAGTTGTAGGTTTGGGGCTCTGCTGGGGTCCCGGAGAGGGGCCCCCTTTCCAGTAGGTCTCCTCCCTTGGAAACCTGCTGGCATCTCTCTCTCTCGTCAGAGGGTGCTTTTATGACCAAGGATGTGAGTCCCAGGCCACAAAGTCTAAGTGGCCAAGGAGACAAGACAAATTATCCGGACGTCTCCTGCCCACACACTGGCTTCTGAGTAGTCACGATGGCCGGAGGGGGTGGGCGGAATGGGAGACCAGGTGGCCCTGATAAGGATGAAACAAAATGAATGTGTTTTAGAAGTTTTTCCCCAGAACCCAGCAGGATTCTGCAAAACTGTAATCCTATTTTGTAAATTGATGGATTTTTTTTTCTTTCTTTCGTTTTAACCAATTGGGGATGCAAAACCAGCTGCCCTGTCTCTGAATCTCTCAAATGACAAGATGGGAAGGATGAGCTGCTGGTTTGTCCCAGTGAGGGGACAAAAGAGGGGAGGAACAGCAGGGTGTGGGGCCCAGAGGTTTGTGTTGTTTGCTCTGAAGCTTGGGCTGATCAAAGCCCAAACTGAGCTCATCCCGTTAGACTGCCCTGGCCAACAGAGACACCGTGAGGCAGATGGGAGACCTGGTGGCTCCTGGAATCCTTTCTGGATCTTTGCTCTTTTTTTTTTTATTTTTT
>NW_003852413.1:7660559-7715633 GCF_000181295.1 Otolemur garnettii
CCCGCCACAACGCCTGGCTATTTTCTGGTTGCAGCCGGCATTGTTGTTTGGCGGGTCCAGGCTGGGTTCGAACCCGCCACCTTAGGTGTACGTGGCTGACGCCTTAGCCGGTTGAGCTATAGGCGCCGAGCCGATCTTTGCTCTTTTTACCAAGGCTCTGGGCTGATGCTTTTGAGACAGAGGCCCAGGGCGCCTACAACCATCATAGTTCAAAAAGTCATGAAGGACCTCACAAAACACCTGGGAGTGGAGCCTTATGAAACTCCAATGAGGGGACTGGATGGCTGTCACCCATCAGGAGGGCCTCTGAAAGATCTTAAGTAGGGCATGGGACAATAGGATGTGTGTCTTAGATGCCTCTGGTAGCGCTAGAGGTGGGGATAAGTGGCTAAGATCAAGTGTAGTGCTGTAGAAATCCAGCTCAGAGTGGTGGTGGTGGCCTTGGCAGGTGTGGCCAGATAGCTGAACCCGAGTTCTAGGCCTGTAAGGGGGGCAGGTTGTGGCCAGGCTTGGGCCATGGGTGAGTGATGGTGCCATTCACGATGGCAGGCAGTGAGGAGGAGAAGGACATTTGAAGAGTGGAATATGTGACATTCTGCATTGGAGGTCCCTCAATGCAGCTGGAAGACCCAGCGAATGTGTTGTCATGAGCTCAGAAGGCAGAGAAAGAGGAGCATCAAAATCGTTAACAATTTTAATGACAAATTTATTGAAATTTGTTGAATTGTGTAGAAGCAGTGAATTTTATGATATTTAAATTATACCTCAATAATTTTGTAAATGGCAACTAGGCAGGAGCAGCCAGAGGGGACAAATAGGAGCACATGGCAGGCTGGGAAGTGGGGAGAGAGAACATGGGGGAGCGGGGTGTCTGCTCCTAAGAGCAGGGAGCCGGGTCGAAGGGCTGGAGGGTCCTGCTCCGCTCAGCAGCTCGGCCAAGCAGTTCCAGTGAGGACCGGGAACAGGAATTCCATCATGGAGATTTGTGGAGGATAGAATCTTCTGGATTCTCAAGGCATTTCCCAAACTTTGCAGCTTCCTGTCCTTGAAGAAAGCACTCAGGAAAGCAGAAGTGAATTACTGGTATTCAATAATTCACCCATGATTAAAGACATCAGCTGTCTGGAGTCTGGGGACCCTCAGGACTGAAAGTGAAGTGCCATATTCACTGCCCAAGTGCCATTGTAGAAAACCAACATCACTTGTGCAAAGATTGCCATTGTACAGAAGGAGGAATGGATGGCTTTCGGGTGGGGCAGAGATGCACCTGGCCTTGTTATCCTCACTTGCCACCAGTGCCCTTGACAGCTGCACGTGCCCTGGTGGGAAGGGAGGGGCTGGGGACTGTGGGTGCTTTCTCAGGGGGCAGTGCTGGGGAGGGGCTGCCGGCGGGATGTCATTCACTAGCCTCACTTCCTTGCCCTCTTCATTCTGTAAAACTCCAGGGTCTTTTTGGAATCTTAAGGGTGGGGGTAACCCACTGCCGGAATGAGGAAGCCACAGCACTGGGGCAACGCTGGAGGGACCCACACATGGCTTCCAGAAAGGCCCACAGCATCCCTGCAGGCTTTCCAGGCCAGGGGCGACCCTGATTTCCCAAAGGTCGTCTCCCTGAAATCTGATTCACCCCACGACCAGCCCATCTAATGGTCCATTTGCAGAATTTACTTGCTGCCTTCAACTCTTCAGTTTTTGTTGACTGGTTTTCATTTTCTCTTCATAACAGCATTTTAAGGAGTTGACCTACAGCCCACGAGAGGTTCTGTAGGACGTTAGGCTGGGAGGCTCGCTGGGGCTATTTCATGTAATGGGGTTTACGGACGGACAAGGCAATATGAAGGCAGAAATCTCGTGGGGCCCAGGCGCAGCCGGGCTGTCGGACATCACGGGAAGAAGAGGACGAGAAATGCCGCTGGCATCTCGAGGCCTGGGAGGAGGGTCACTGCAGATGTGGCAGCTCTGGGAGCTGGTGTCCTTGCCACCCAGTGGTGAGGCTGTGTCCTGGTCCTCGCTGACGAGTGAGCATTCACACCTGTGGCTGCGCTGCCAGACGGCTAGGGGGCTGTGTGTGACACAGGGCAGGAAATGTCTCATTCATCACCACATTCCAGTGCCTTGCATACAGCAGGGGGGCCAGGATGCTGCGAAGGCATGAATGAGTGAGGGGCACGGGTGGCGCAGCTGTTGGCAGAGGCCCACCTGCGTCCTGACTCAGGGCTCCACACTCTCTCCTGCTGGGGAACCTCCCCGCCCAACAAATTGGCACAAGCCCTGCCAGGGTGGGACCTCCTCATTGGCAAAGGGGTCTGTGCCAGGCCCTGGGAGTGAGTTTTCTCATTTGCTCTTTTATAGGGAGGGAGAGAGGAAGGGGGGGAGAGTCCTGCCCGGGGAGGTAGCCTCCAGGGCTGCTCCCAGCCTTTCCCCAGCCTTCCCTCCGGCCTGCACATCTCCTTTCTGCTGGCTGGGTTCTCCCTCCCTTCTCCGTTTTCCTTCTCCCTTTGCAACGACAGAAAGGAAGGAAGGGCAGCCCGGGAGGAAGCAAGGGAGGCTCCGGAGCTGAGACGGAGTGGCTGTGGGGCAGGAGGGGCTCGTGGACACTCAGGTCAGCTCTCACTGAGTTGTGCCTGCTCTGTGCCAGGCACCCCATTAAATACTCCACAAACCTGGGCGGGAGCTTCTTCTATTTCTCCCATTTTATAGATAAGAAAACGAGGCACAGAGTGGCTGCGGGACTTGCCCAAACCACACCACTGTCAAGTGGGAGGGTTGAGTTTGAACCCATCTTTGACCAAAAGTTCCTGCTCAAACCCCACCATTTTATTCTCTGGTTCAGAGACCAGCCATTCCTCCTGACCTTCTGCAGGGTGGGGCCCAGGGACAGGACAGGGGGAGACTTCAACCACTGATGTACCATCTCAGACGCTGCATGGAAACACATATACTCTCCTCCAGTGGACTGTCCCCCTGGTAGCAGCTGCCACCTATTTTCTTTGTGAGTAGAAGCAGCCTCGGCTGGCTTCCGAGAACCCCTGTTGTCTGGCCCCACCTCTGTCTTTCCTAGCTCTCCCTTCTTCTTAGGGTTTGGCTTTATTCTTCTGCACAGAAAACTGGCCGCCTCCTTTCCTGAGCCCGTCCTGAGCTTTCCAAGGTTAGCTCAGATTCAGATCTGCATGGCCATGTGGGTTCCAGGGCAACTTGCCCACATTCTTCCAAAAAGCCTCCCTGTATCCCAGGGAGGGGCAAGGAGGGACGGTCACAGTTGCCCTGGAGGCTCCTGCCAAGCCCAAGCCCCTAGAGTTAACTAGACACACGCAGGGTGCCAGGCCACTTTGGAAAGTACTAAGACTTCTCTACCCTCACGCCTTGGGCCCCTGCCCCTCGGGACACCGGTCTGCAATGGCTCTCCTGGGTTTAAGTTCTGTTTTTGAGAAATGGAGGCGGGCTTGTCTCTTAGGTAGCCGTCACCTCCAGACACCTGATGGCCTCCCCACCAGTCACCAGATAATGGGCTATCACTTCCAGTGGGAGGAAGCGATGCGGGGCTGTCTGTGCACTGGAGTTGTTGCCGCATCACTGCAACAAAATGTAGGACAACAACCCTTTTGCGAGCTGCTTGTGCTATTGAGAGCAGCACCAGCCAGAAAATACCAGCTAATGGCCTTCTCCCAATCTCCTTCTGGATAATGATAAATTATGTGTATTTTTAGTTTGGAATTGAATTTCATCTCTCCATTGCTAGTGTGTTTCAGGTGTTTTTTCCCTTCTCCCTTGGGGTCTAAAAACTAGACATTTGTGCATTTACTGTGTGCATTTATTCCTTGCCAGAAACTGACATATGGACTCATTAATTCCTCCACCCTTGTTCTTACTTCCCCCTCACCTGGCTGGACCAGGCAGGGAGATGCTGCCCAGAGGGCTCCTCTGCAGGGACCTTGCAGATGGGGGGAGAGGCATGTCCCGGAGGCAGGGGACTGTCGCTACGGGTAATCCCTGGTCCCCACACTTGAGCGCAGCTGCAGAGTTTCGTGTCAGTAGGCTTAGGACAGAACACAAGAAGTTGCATTTCTAACAAGCTCCAAATAATATTGACACTGCCACAGGTCCTGGGGACCACACTTTGGTAACCACTGGCCTAAATCCTTCCTCCTGAAAGCGTGGGCCTGGGACCAGCGGCATTAGCATCACCTGGGAGCTTGTTAGAGACAAAAACTCTTGGGCCCCAGCTCCAATAAAGAACTTTCATTTTAACATGATTCCCAGGTGATTTGAATGTATATTACAGTTAGAGAAACCTTCACTTAAATGATTTCTCAAAAGTCCTTTCAGGCTGGTGGCCTCAACCTTGGCTGTACATTAGAATCATGTGGGGAGCTTTAAAAATATCCCTAAGTGCAGGATGCACCCCAGACCAATTAAGCAAGCATCCCTGGGGGTGGGGCCCAGGCATCTGTGTTTTTTAAAAGCTCCCTAAGTGATTCCACGTGCAGCTACGCCAGAGGACGATGTCCCAGCTGGAGGAATGAAATCAGAAACACGTCTCACACAGCCATGGATGGACAGGGGAAGAGTTGTTTCTCTTTCTTCTGTGGCCATTTTCTGGCTCAGGGAGAGCTCATCCTTGTCTGACCTAGGGTTGTCTATCTTCCCTTCCATGGGCTTTGGGAACCTGTGGACTGCAGTGAGCACCCTTCTCTCTGATTCCAGTTCAGCTGGCTGTGGGGGTGAGGGGTGGGGAAGCAGCTGGGATTGGCCTCATTAGAGCAGGGCCCACAAGGCCCACTTCCTGAAATCCTACAACTTACGTCCTCTTAATGAAATCCAGAGTGTCAAATACCGAGTAAACCTGCTATCACTTTTCCCTCTTGCGCCCATGGCAGACATCATCAATTGATCAGACCATTCTTTCTCATTGAGCCCAGAGGTGGCTTCAGAGAACTTTGATCAGGTGTTCTAGGCATCCAGGACTTCCCAGACGGGGCATGGGAGATTGAAGCCATTTGTCTTCTCAGGGTGGAAAACATCAGCTGCTCTCACAGAAGACACTCCTGGGGTGAAAGTATCAAGTTATTGTTGAGTAATTCACACTCCAGTGTGAATTATTGATCTGCTCCTTTCTGGGTTTAGCTTAGAGTGGGTGGTAGCAGGGAGAGAGGTCTGAAGGGTGGGAGGCAGTTCTGGAGAACCCGAGGTCAGCATGGAGGTTTTGGGGAGGAGAGGAAGGTCCCTTCTTCTCTATGTCCCCTCCATGGCTTCCCCTGCTAGAGGGCTTTAGCTCAGAGGGCCTGAGGGTGGAATCCTCTAGCTCTGTCCTCCTCTGCACCTGGGGCTGGGGCTCAGTCTGATGCTGTGAGGAAGGGTCTTTCCTCCTTGTTGTGTGCCCCACTGCAGCCAGGGCTCAGGCTCAGCCAGGACAGTGGGGATGCACAGAGAACAGCAGGGTCCTGGGGTCCTGGGGCAGACTCCAGGGGCAGCCCTGGGGGCTCTCCTGGACTATGGCGGGCACAGCAAGACTAGCTGGGGTGGGGAGGGGATGCTAGGAGAGTGGAGAGGAAGTTCTGGCAGGGTCTCTCCACCAATCCCCATCTCAGCTCCTCCCCAGAGTGGACCTGAGGAAGAGAGCATGACATGAGAGGAGGGGACAGAGTGAACACTAGGGAACGCTACAGAGCAGTGGGGCCTGTCGGTAGAGGGGGTGAGAGGAATCGGTGAAGCAGGTGGGAGGAACCCAGCCCCAGGCAGGCAGCAGAGAGGGGCAGAACTTTCAGAAGAGAGAAAGAAGAAACTAAAGGAGGTGAGCAGGCAGAGGCTTCTCCTCAAGAGCTGTGCATTCAGTCATTCATTCATTCACTAATGCAACCCCTCTCATCACACACCTAGTCCTGAACCCACAGGAATCTGCTGAGTCCTCTCCTGCATGGGGGAGTCCACTCTGGGGGACAGGAAAGGAGCAGCTTCCAGGCCATCCTGGTTCTGCAGAGCTCAGCACGCAAGAGACACTGGCAGCCTGGGGACAGGGACCCTCAGGCTACTGGTTTAGCCAACAACTTGGTTTTCAGAAAAGTGGTGAAACCTGGGATCCCAGGCCCCACTTGCCCCCTCCCAGATGGAAGGCAGCCAGTTGGATGTGTACACCATAGCAGACACTCAAGGTCAAACTGCAGGCGCTATGCATCTTTCAAAGAGCCTGCCAAGTCCCAGGGAGCTGCAGAGGAAGGAGGATTAGGTGCGAGCAGCCCTAATTGCATTTCATGACCTGCTGCTCATGCCGCAGAGGAAGCGGCTGCCTTCTGCCTGCCTCACTTCTGGCTCCTTCTCTCCCCCTGCCCCTCCCCTCCCCTGCCAGACAGGCCCGGGGGACTCTGAACTGCCCCTTTGAAACTGGGGAGAGCAAAGGGAGAAGCGGGCCAGCCTCCTGGTCTGAGGGTCTACCTGTCACTGTGCTTGGGGAAGAAGTTGGCGGCCTCAGACTCTCTGGACCTAAGCCCAGGGGTGTCCCCTGCAAGAGTGAAGGAGAGAAAAGGCAGGGCTCCTGGGTCCTCAGGAGTTGGTAAGAATGACAAAGCGCCCTTGCCTGTCTCCCCAGTTTTGTTCCCTGCATCTGAAAGGTATTTCCAGCTTTCTCTGGCAGCTCAGAGCAGGAGCTAAGTGAGGGTAGCCTTGCTTCTCTGTGTAGCTGTGCAAGTGGTGCTGTGGGTCTATGTGAGCAGCTTGAGTGTGTGCACGTGTGGGTGTAAGCATACATATGTATGGGTGCACACGTGCGTGCATGCCTGTGTGCATCCTGGGACATCTGTGTGTCGGCCGTGCCTGAGAACATGTGCCGGGGTTAAGCTGTCTCATGGGCAGGTGCATGTGGGCCTGTAGCAGGGAGGAGGTCACCTCTGGAAGAAGAAATAGTCTGCAGCCTTCAGGAAAGGGGGCAGTTTTGAAGCCAGAGCTATTTTTTTATCTCTTAGGGATGGAGCTTAGCAGCGTCCCCCCTCCGGCCCCAACTGAGTGACCAAATGACATTTCCCCAAGAAGAAACTGATGTCAGGAGAGGCCACAGACTGAGGGTGTGTTTGGGGAGATGGCCCTGCTACGAGGTGGGGGCTGAGCCCCAGCTCTCCTGGACAGTGCCCATCCGTGCCCCAGGCCTCAGCGCCCTGCACATCCCAGCCAGAGCATTCACAGAGGAGGCGGTCCTGGCTTTCCTTGACCTTGACTCCTTGCCCTCCCCACTTAGATAGAGAGGCTTCTACACCCCAGTCTGTCTTGCCAGCCCAGAGCCAGCCTTTAAAACGACCTGCTTCATCTCTGCTGCGATCAGAGGCTAAGCGATGTCCTCCATTTCCACTTCTTATGACAGCACCAAATGGGGCGAAGCACCTACCCCTCGCCTCCATCCCATCCCTCACCATCTGGGGAAGCCACTTCCTCCTCTTTCCCTGGCTCCCGCCAGCACTTCTCTGGCTGCCAGCAAAGCCCATCCTGCTGGGATGGATTGACTTGTTGGGGAGATTATTTATTTTAAGAGGCATTTTACCTCGGGTTTTGATGTGCTTGGCTTATTACCCATAAATATCAACTAAGAGAAAAGAGGGAGGGCTCTGAAAGGAGGAGGGGGTGTTTGGAGGCAGCCTAAGAGCTGACATCTTCTCTGAGGTGGGGGTGAGGGAACACTTCATGGCACTGGCCCCCACCACTCAATTCAAAAGACCCTAGGTCCCTGCTGTGTGAGGATCCCCTCTCCCCCTGCCCCCTGTCTGTCCTGGCTGTGGCAGTGCACCCACCATGCACAGCTTGTACCCTTAAGGGCCTGGGTCCAGCTGAATGACGGTCACCTGAGATTGGATACAAAGAGGCAGGTGGGAGGGGTGGGGGTGTGATTAGGGATTGGGGTTGAGGAGGCTGTGGTTTGTGGAGATTTCATGGAAGAGGTGGCTTCTGGGAAGGTTGTGTTGACTGAGTTGAGGAGAGGGAGAACAGTGTGAGCAAAGGCACGAGGGCCACCGGGAAGGTTGGGAACACACAGGGGGTGGGAAGGGTGGAGGGAGCTGAGGAAGGAGGTAGGGCATCCTCCTGCCCATGGGTGGTGGGTGGTGTGGGGAGGGGATTTGGTGTTTGGGTTTACCAAACCGTGTAGGGGAGTCACAGTGGTTTTTCTTTTAGAAATCTTTGAGGACTAAGCTTTGAGGGTGGCCTGGATCTGAGGTTCTGTCCTTAGCCAGGACAAACCCTGCTGCTGGCAAGGCAGACCCTGCCCCTGCAGTCAAAATCAGTGTCCTTGAGTTTGAGGGGGAGTCGGTCACCTCCCAGCTGTGAGTGGGCTGGGACCTCTGCAGGAGGGAAGGGAGTGGACCCTGTGGACTCGCCCCTGAGCAGGCAGCTCTGTGCTGAGTGCTACTCCATCTCTCCTGGCATCTTGGGGTGCATGGGAGGCGGGCGTGCTGACCTCCATGCAGATGAGGAGCAGACTCAGGGAAGGTGTGAAGATGGCCTGCAGGTGCCCAGCTCTGGTCACAGTCTGGGGATTCTAAGGCAGGTCATGGGGACAAGGACACCTGCCCTCCAAGTTCCTGGCTGCAGTGAGGTTCAGAGATGAAGCTGCTTCTGTTTCTTCTCTCCCTCCCTGGTAACAAACAGTTCTGGAAGGCTTACAAATAGGGTAGAATGTCACCCACTGGGTTGGTCAGGTTAGGGTGACCCTGGAGGGAGTGGAGTGGACAGTGTGAGACCTTCCCAGCCAGGAGGCAGCTGCAGCCAGGCAGACCTGTGTCTCCAGGGAGCCTGGGGGAGCAGAGCCCCTGACACTGTCAGTAAGGCCAGGGGGAAGCAGGTGGGTGGTTATGATCTGGGGCTTTGAAGGGACTAAATAAAGAGGGGTGTGAGTGTGTAAGTGAGTCTGTGTGTGTGAGGGTGGGACTGTGTGTCTTTGAGTGTATGTGTGGGTGAGCTGTGAAAGTGTAACAGTGAAAGTGCCTTGTGTGAGTGTGCTTCTGTGAACTGTGAGAGTGTGTCAGTGTGCACCTGTGTATGTGTCAGTGGAGATGTGTGTGAGTATGTAACTGTGTATGTATACAGGGGCTGATCCTCACCAAGCTTCATCCTCTGAGAGCCAGGAAAGCGGCCCTCAGACAGGCCAGACAGAACCTTTGGGGGGATCCCATGCTGATTGGCAGCCCACGAGGACTTCCCCACAGGGAAGCAAGGGGCGCCTGTTCTTCTGCCCCAAGCTCTTCCTCTGCCACCTGCCCAGTCCCCTAATCTGTCCCAGAGCTGAACTCAGACCCTGATAGACATTGCTATTAAGGCCATTCATTCTTCCTGGGCCCCTGGAGTGGGGGGCACATGTGACCACCTGCCTGACCAATCACAGGCTGTCCCCTGTGCAGAAGTAACTTGTCCAGGGGTGGGTGGGGCATGACCGCAGGGCCAATCAGAGTCCTTCCTTTGCGTTTGGCCCAAGGATCCTGCCAGAAGGGATCTTTTCTCACTGGGATGCAGGCGTGGGAAGGTGTGAGTGTGGGGTGTCTGGTGGCTGTCCTTGTCAGCATGGGGGAGACAAGCAAAGACGAAAACTAGGGGGGCGTGTGGGAGAGGAGACAGATGTAGTTGTAGATGCCGAGAGAGAATATTGGTCCCAGAGTTCTGGTCGCTACGTCTCTCCTTTAACTCTGTTCCAGGGCCCTGTTCCAGCTATTCCAGGGCCCTCCCTGCCATGAGAGCATATAAATCCCCCTTTTCTGCAAATTGTAGAATTCTGAGTAATATATTGGCCTCCACAGGGCCGTGTCCCAACCCAGGGTATGTCCTCACTTTCCCGACTGTGGGGGCTGCCTTATACACACCAGCTCTCTTCTCTCCTCCTCCTGCAAGCTAAGAGTCAAATGCCTCTCTTTCCTCCCTCCCCTGCTTGGCTGAGGATACGGTACATGGGCTCTGCACATCTCCCTGCTGCAGAAATAGAGTAGCAAATTTAGAGAAGTTTCTAGATGCTGGCATGCAAAAGGTTGAGAAGTCTTGAGTGAAGACATAACTGGGGTCTCCTGGGAACTCTGACATTTGGAAACAAGGGGACAGGACAAACACAGACAGACAAGAGTATGGCCTCCAGGACCACAGGGCTCTGCTTTTCTTGATGTGAAAGCCCCTAACCTACTGTACCCCCCACTCCCCTTTCATACATATTGACATGAACATTCATTATGAGGCACTGGCAGTTTATTTATTTATTTTTTTGTCCAAAATGGAACTATCTGGGACTTTTTCATCTTTATAAAAGTAATTCACAGTCATGATAATATAGTAAAATTAAACCAAGTTACATGAAATGGAGAATTGCCTGACTCCAGGCATAGCCCCGCGTGCTGAAATTCATCAGTTAGGTCTACACTCTTCAAGGTCTAGTGTGAGTTTTGTGTCTGATGTGATTCCTTCCCAGCAAACCCGTGTTCATCTTGCCTTTTCTGGCCACTCGGCCCCTCGGGTATGCATGGCCTCCTTTGTCCCCAGACCATGTTCTAGAATTGTAGAATCTTGGCAAGGAAAGGGCAGCTCATCCAACCTTCTGTCCAGTGGAACAATCCTGGCCAGAGCAGTTGACCGATGGTGGGCTGCTGATGTATGCACACGGCCGAGCCGGGCAGCACACTACCGTCTGGGGCAGCCCTTCCACTGTGGGGCCGCTCTAATTGCTGGAAAGTCCTTCTCTTTGTTTAGCTGAAATCTGGCACTGGAATGCCCTTGGTTGAAGGCCTGCCCTCTGGAACACCACAAAGTCAATCTGTTCCACTTCCACACGACAGTTTTCACACTGTTGAAGACAGGACATCCCTTGTGGATTCTCACTTTCCCTGGTTAAACACCCTGATTTCTGAAAACACATCAGAGGAAGAATAGCCCGAGTGCCCTTGCTGACCTGTTTTCCTCCTGTTTGTGCCCTCTGTCTAAGTCTGTTTTGTGTTGCTATGACAGAATATCAGAGATTGGGTAATTTATGAAGAAGAGAAATTTATTTCTTAGAATTCTGGAGGCCAGGAGGTTCAAGGTCAAGGGGCCTGCATTAGGGCAAGCCCCTTCATGCTGCTTCTTTCTAAGGTGGACAGTGGAGGGGCAAGAGAGTGTGAAAACAAGGGCAAGAGGGGCTCGGTGAACTTTTATAACAAGTCCACTCTTAGGATAACTAACCCACTCTTGCGCTAATGACATTAGTCCAATATTGAGGGCAGAGCCATCATGACCTACTCACCTCTTATTTGGCCCCACTTCTCAACATAAGTTGCATCAGGGATTAAGTTTCCAACACCTAAACTTTGGGAGACATATTCAAACCATAGCAAGCTCTAGAATTCATCTTAAAGGATGGTACCCAGCCAGAAAGAAATTCTCCAGAGGGCTTTGAACCCAACAACCAGCTGATGGGACACGGTGATCCCACACTGCAAACCTGGCACTGTGTGTGCATCAGAATCACCAGTAGCATTGCACAGATACCCCAGGCCCCGTCCTCAGAGATTCTGGATCAGTAAGCCTGGGGATGAGCCCAGGAATGTGTGCTTTGAAGAACAGTTCTATAGCTCATTCTGTCGATTTCTCTTCAGGGAACTGGAGATGTGCAGATCAGATGGCCTGGGAGGGCACTGTGAAGCCAGCATATGGGTCAGGATGTAGTGTTTGTGAGTGATAGAAATGTGACTTAACCAGCTTATGAAATGGGCAATGTGTTGGTCCAGGAGCTTGGAGGGATTCTGGGAGAGGGCAGGAACCTGGCCTTTAGGAAATGGACCAAGGACCTTGAGCTCCTTCCTCTGCCTCTCATCTTCTGCTTGGCTTCATTCTGAAAAAGGATCTCTCTGTGCAGTGAGAAACATGGTCACAAGTGGCTTGAGTTCATATTCTACAAACAAGGGAAAGGTATTTTTTATTTTGGTGGCTTTAATTCTAGTGAAGTATTTTTATTGGTTAAACTTGAGGCTCCTTTGACTGACCTCTATGTGATGAAGATGGAGCCTTACGATTGGATTACCAATTTACCCCTTTCCTAAGTTGGGGAAAGCTCAGGATGCTGGGGGAGGAAGAGTAAACCATTAGGGAAGAATGTTGAGCACACACTCACTATTGCCAACCTACCCAAAGGACGGGCTGGAGTTTTCTTAGGAAGAGAAAGCTTTATTGCAACTTTTAGATGGAGGTGCCATTCTTCTGATAATACTGGGATCTTTTAATGCTCTTAAGATTACCTGATTAGAATGATACCCCTGGGATGGAGGTAGGCAGGGATATTGGGGAAGCAATAGGTGCTGGCCCCAATCATTTATGAAATGCAATTTATGCCTGTAGAAATTGGTGGTTCACATCTGCCTCAAACTGGTCTCTACTTGTTTTGCTGGCATGAACCTTGTCTCATCAGTCAGAAGGGAAGCACATGTTATGAAGCCTGGTATCACAAGATGAAGTTTTTATGCTTCTTCTCATACCTGGTGTCCAGTGTGTTGCTAGTTGCCCATTAAGTGTAATGCACATACTGCATTTCAGCTCTTTAATGGACACAACTTTATATATGTCTATGTTCCTTAGTTTGTAGTCCTTCACAAGCAAAGTCTACCATGTTTGAATATATCTCCCAAAGTTCATGAGTTGAAAACTTCACCCCTAATGCAACAGTGTTGAGAGGTGGTACCTTTAAGAGGTGATCGGGGCTCTCCCTTCATGAATAGATGAGTGGTGTTAATGCAGGGATGAGTTCCTGATAAAAAGGAAGAGTTCAGCCTTCCTTCTTTATCATTCTCTCTCTCTTGCCGTTGCTCACAGGAACTCTTATTCCTGCCTTTACACCACAGGATGGCACAGCAGAGGCCCTCGCCAGATGACAGCACCCTGCTCTTGGACTTTCCAACGTCCAGAACTGTGAGCCAAATAAATTTCTGTTGTTTATAAATTATCACTCTGTGATATTCTGTTATAGCAACACAATATAGACCAAGACAAGGTCTAGCATATTTCTTATAGCGTAGCATTAAGTTAATACTATGCCTCAGGTATCAGAAGTGGTTAGTTGACCCACAGAAATGTGTTCCCCTTCCCCTATGCAGCACTATTTATTAGAAATAGCTGCCTATTCCTGGGTCACACATCCCAATCCCTCTTGTGTCTAGGTGGGGCCATACCACCAATGGGATACAAATGAAAATGATGTGTGTTACTTCGAGGCTAAGGTGGTTAAGCATTGGGTAGGAGATTCTATGTTTTTTTTTCTCATCTTTTAACTGGATGCAGAGAATCCAATAGACAATTTCTAGGATGTCTTAGGGATAGCAGAGCCTCGAGATAAAAGAAACCTGGGTCCCTGAGTTGCTGCTTAGGGGAGAGTCTCACAGAAAGACTGACTTATCAGCAACATCTACATCCAACTTCATTTAAGTGGGAAATAAATTACTAAGTTGTACTAAACCACTGAGATTTGGGGGCTGGTTGCTAACAATAATTATTCTAATTACTATAAGCAGTAGGTTCAGTTGGTGTTCAGTTGTTGCTCCCAACGCCTCCCCCTCCACTCTGGTCTGTGTCAAATCACTCCAGAAGGTAATCGGGCTTCTCATCTCAACCATTACCAAGCCAGACTGCCTTGGCAATTTTAGCCCAGTGGCACTGTGCTGGGCTGTGTAAGAAGGGAAGGGGGTGCTACTGCTGGATGTGGAATGGACTGCCCATGCTTGACTATCTTCTTTTACCCATTAGTTCTTCTGCTTATTCATTTATTTATTCTTTCAGCCAGAGTGTGCTGCTTGAGCAGGTGGGGCCAGCACACTTCTCTTTTGGGTTTTCTTGCCCAGCTCTGTGAGTCAATGGGCCGCGTACCTCAAGTACGGGTGTGGCTGTTGTACCTCTCTACACACCTTTTCCAGTTTAAACACCCTACAGGGAGTGTTGCAGTTAAAACATTGGGAACCATTCCAGTTATTATGACAGAGAGAATTTAATAGAAGGACTTGGTTAAACAAGTACTAGAGAACTGCAAACATCCTGTCTTACTGAGCAATAATAGTGGTAGCAACCGCAAGAAGCAGACACCATCCTTAGGGTTTGGAGGGCAAGGGGGGAGGATTGGCTTATTATCATAGAACTTAGAAGCTTGGAGGAGAGGCCCCATGGAGCTGGGGCTCAGAGCTCTGCAGGGAGGAGGCAGGGACCAGTTGCCACTGGGATCTCTGAGAGGGGTTGCTTCTGGGAAAGGAAAATTGCAAACCTAAACCAATGACTGATAATGGAACCAGCTCCACGGCCAGGGTGAAGACCCATTGCCATGATGACACTGAGAGGGACAGGAAGCAACGAGGAAGAAACAAGTCCTTCTCCTTCCTCTTGCATTTAGGGCTCCTCAGTGCCCCCTACAGATGTGGCTAACTGGGAGGAGCTAGCAGTGCAGAGCCATGGTCTGCAAAGCCTCAGGGTCAGCTTCTTATAGCAGAGTTTGGAGCTGAGGGTTAGCAGCTTAAGAACCAGCACAAAGTGTTCTTAGCTCAGATCTCCTGGTCTGGTTGGTCTGCTGAGGGGGCTTCCTGTGAGTCTAAGACCCTAGCAACCAGCTCTTGTCCACAGCCTTCCAACCAGTCTTATCACTGACATCTTGGCAACATACTGGTATCTGAACCTGGGTTTCCAGGTCCCAGAGAAACTCATGAAGGTCTGTGCTATTGACTTTGTTGGAGGAATTTTGCACCATAAACCAGTTAAGGTCAAGAGCAGATTGATGCTGGGGCACAGGAGTAAGATCAGCTGCATGGGTCTTCCACCTGGAGGGAGCTGGAAAGCAGCGCCCCAGACCTCCCAGGAGGATAGCCATTGCACCTCTGAATCTTGGCCAAGAGGACCACAGCACTTCCACTTATGGCTGTGTGACTTTGAGCATGAATTACCTTCTCAAGGTCTTGATTTCTTCTATAAAATTCCCTCACAGGGTTGCCACCCAGATTAGGGCTAATGCTTATAAAATGCAATGCTTGGCACACAGTGGACACTCACTAAATGGCAGGAATTTGATCACTTATAAGAATAGGGTGGTGGAAGAAGCCAGCCTTTACCCTTGAGGTCTGTGGGATGGTCTCATTTCTCTATGGGGGCACGGGGGCAGGGGAAGGCTGCTCTACTCAATGGGAACATGGAGACCCAGGGGAAGGGAGACTGCCCTGTACAGCTGGGGCCTGCCTGCTGGCCCACAGAGGCTGCAGGATGGCTCCTGCTGTGGCCCCGAGGAGGCGTGTAGCTGTGCCTGAGCCGTAGGCATGATTTCTGGGCTGCTGTGGAAGTTTGGATCCGAGCAAGTGGGTGTAAAGAATGTCAAGCAAGATTCGATTACAATTTTTATTTTGGAAAAACCTTCATCAAAATATGTATATCTAATTAGGACAATTACAGCACAGGAACAAAAAACTGATTAAAAATCAGACACTCTATAAATTACAAGTGTTTTCCTCCAGCTGGGGCACATCTCCGGCTGCTGAGCTGCAAGGCCAATCAATGAAGCCCGGGCTCAGAGTGGGAGTGGGAGGTGGTGACACCCAGGACAGAGCGAGAGGGATGGGGCTCCTGTGTATGTGTCAAGCTGGGGTCTCCTGGCACGTGGACAGTTGTCCTGAAGCATAGAGGTGGCTCCACCCACTTGGGGCAGGTAATGCAGGCAGTGCCCTGTCTTAGGAGGGGGCTCTGTCTGCTGAGGTGTGGATGTGCCTCTGTGTGTGTGTGTGTGTGTGTGTGTGTGTGCACATTGCTGGGCCTGAGCAGCAGATCATGTATGTGCACACATGTCTGTCAGCATGTGAACATCTGTGCAAACATCTATGGCATTGCAAGAGGATGCAAATGCATGGGCAAAAGCAAAATGCACAGCAGCGTCTGAACCTGTGCCAGCAGCAGGCTGCATGTAGGAGAAGGGTGGGTAGCAGGTCTGTCAGCCCTGGCCTCTGCATACATGCCAGCATGCATGTCATGGGGCCTGGGGTGTCACCAAGCAAGTGGGGCTGCCCTTTGGAGAAATCACTAGATGAGGTCATGTTGATAAAAATTGCTGCCCTTTATTGAGTGCTTGCTATGTACCAGGCATTGTGCTAAACCCTTGAGCAATTGTGTTATCTCATTAAACCCGGTCAACAACACTGAGGGGTAGGTGTGCTGGGCAGAATAATGCCCCTCACCCAAGATGTCCACATCTTAAAGCCTGGAACTTTTCATGGTAAAATGATTAAGTTAAGGCTTTGGGGGTGGGGGATTATTATTACCACTAATACTGGGGTGGGCCCAATGTGATAACAAGAATCCTTAAAAATGGAAGAGGGGTTCAGAGAAAGAAATGTGGCGATAGGAGAAAAATCACAGAGATGCTACACTGCTGGCTTTAAAAACAAATGTAAGGGACATTTGTGAGCCAAGGAA
The DNA here is from genome assembly GCF_000181295.1 of Otolemur garnettii. Taxonomy (NCBI): domain Eukaryota; kingdom Metazoa; phylum Chordata; class Mammalia; order Primates; family Galagidae; genus Otolemur; species Otolemur garnettii. Next base: position 7,676,970 of record NW_003852413.1, read on the forward strand.
TGTGAGTGGCTTCTAGAAGCCGGAGAAAGCAAGGGAAAGGATTCTGGCTTGGAACTCCAGAGGGAACAGAATCCTGCTGATACCTTGATTTGAGCCCAGTGAGACCCGCCTTGGACTTCTAACCTATGGAACTGTGAGATAATAAATTTGTATTGTTTCAAGCCATTAATTTGCGATAATTTGTTTACAGCAGCGATGGAAACCTAACCCAGTAGGTAATGCTATTTTGACATTTTATCGATGAAGAAATTGGAGCTCAGAGAATAATTTTCCTTATTCACCCAGCCAGTAAGCTGCAGAGACGTATTTGAGGCAATCCGAATTCAGAACTCAAAGGAGCCTCCCTCCTGTCCTCCGAGTGCACGGTCTCTTTCTTTCTTGGAGCATACTGCAGGGGCCAGGCTTCTGACTTCAGGCAAAGTTAGAGATGTCCTTTCTTAGCTGCCAGCTCCAAGAAGGGGAAATGAGGGGCCTATTCTGAGAAGAGAATATTGAAACGCCTGGACACATTCCATTTAAAGCCTTCATTGAAAGCAGCTTGGGTATTTTCCCCCAAGGAAGGGAAGGGGTTTACACCCGAGCTGGGTCTAGCTTTAACACACAGAGTTCGCTGTATACCCAGTCACCCCCTCACAATACACCTCTGGGCCTCAGCCCCCTCTTCTGCTTTCCCCCTGCACAACCCAAATCCCTGTAAGTCTTCACTGTCTCAGACAGAATGCCTGTATTTCCTCCACCTTTGTAAGTTCAGGATATTACAGTGGGCTCAGACCCTCCCCACCCCAGGTGGAAGGGCAGGGGAATGGACAGAGGGGTACTACTGCTCCTTGCTCTGCAGCCGTCAGCCAGGGTGGAGGGGTCTAGACTCCAACCTTGCCCCCAGATAGCACAGGGAGGAGCGTGACCCAGGGGAGAGAGTGCTAGGTTAGGATAGGTGATTCCCTCAGGAGGCTTGCTTGACTCAGTTATCCTGCTGGGCCTTAGTTTCCTTGTCGGTAAACTGAGGTACTTAGAGGACATTCTAGGTCCTCTGTAGCTCAGGCCCTGTGACCTTGGCTGAGGATTCTTTTCCTGCTTGGTATCAGATAGGCACCCATGGGCCAATACCCAGGGTTGCTCTTGCTCAACTTACTTTTTCTTTAAAAAAATGTGGATGTTGGGGGGAGAGGTGCAGGGTCTCTGAAGTGGGTGTCAGGTCTGTGTCTCTGCCTCTTGGGCTGGAGTAGGGTGGTGGGAGCTGCTTGTCAGGAGGTTGTCCTGAGCAGCTGGTGCTAGGGTCACCCCCAGACATAGCACCTCGCTTTGTGCACATTATTCCAGGAGGATGGTCTCCCCCGCGTCTCCTGCCCTGTGTGCTTCACCAGGGCGTAGAGGATGCTGTGGTGGGGCAGAGGCTTGACTGGAGCCACCACCACCTGCTACAGGAGAGTTTTGACCAGATAGTCTGTGCACTGGAAGAAAAGTCCCTGGATCTTCTTACTGTCTTTCTCCATCAAGTGAAGTGTTAATAAAGAAATAAAAGTGAACATGATTCACTCAAGGTCACCCACTGGATAAGCAACAGGCTGGAATCAGAGTTCTAGGCTCTTGACCCTAGCTTGAATATTTTGGGGAAAAATATATGATCTGATCTTCTGGTTTGGTATGTAGATTACAGCCCTTATTTTTTCCCTAGTTATTTGCTAGAATACTCAAAATACTCTGGATGTCCCTCTTGTGTTCTACCTCATACCTGATTTGTCCAAGAGCCTCAGATAATCCGCATTGAGGTTACGGCTATTTTCCAATGAGCTGGGACTTGACAGAACTGCTGTCTCATCCATCCTTTGCTGCATTACTTCCTACTACCATCTGGTGCCGCTGTTGGAGACTGGTCCTGCGCAGCTCAATGAATGACAATTAATAACATCAAGTGCTTCATAGTCTCAGTCCCAGCTCAGGCTGCAGCAGTGCCCTTCAAGGATGTCAAGATCGCAACTCCCTTTAGTTCAGATTTTCATGCTCAGCCAACCACTCCCAATGTGCAAACAACGTGCTAGAATGATTTGATCTGGGGAGTTTCCACCATCAGCCTCCCCTTCTAGTAAAATCTGCACAAACCTGTCAGCCAAGGCATCGAGCTTGGTCACTAGCCTAGAGTTCTCCTTTGAAAAGATGGTTTTATGAAACAAGGGGTGCTTGTTTTCCTCTGTCATTAAGCTTTGTGTAACACTATGCTGGTCTACTTCACTCTTCTCACAGATGTCTTTAACTGAATCTCAAAAACAGCAGTTAAAGTTTTTTTCTTTATCTTTCAGGACTTGGGATTTTATGCTTATTCATCTACTTGTTTGTTTTATTAGGATTTTTTTTGTTGTTGCAAGCAACAGAAATCCAACTTGAGTTGGGGAATTCATTAGCCCATGCATTTGAAAAGTCCAAAAATTGTGCTGACTTTAGGCATGAGTATTTCCAGGGGTCCGCGCAGCATTGTCAGGACTCTCTGTCCCTCCTCTTTCCCAGCACAGGCAGCATGACCACTGGCTCTGCAGGGTCACACTCCCCCAGCATTGGCAACCGCGATGCAAGGTATTATTCTTATTTTTACAAATGTATTCATTTTATTCAGACTCAGTAAAGATGATTTCTAAAAAAGATAGTAACAAATGACCATTGTCATTCATATCATCTCATACTCCACACACACACAAATTCAATAGAAGCCAAGCTATTTCAGTAATTCCTATACTCTAAATGCCTGCTATCCCCCCAAACATATATAATTTCATAGGGGTAGCTCTTAACTTGTAAAGTGGAATTCCCAGTCCTTCTACTTCACACATAGAAATATTTTATTATTAAATTATTTTATGATTCTTCCTTTTATATATTCACATCTATCTTTCTGAGTCCCCCAACCAATTTTTAGAGACCGTAACCATTTTTAAAATAGACTATTTTTTAAAGACAGTTTTAGATTCACAGCAAAATTGAGGGGAAAATGCAGGGTTCCAACATAGCCCGTTCCCCTACACACTCAGAGCCTCCCCCACCCCAATCTTCTTTTTGCACCTAGTGGTACATTTGTTACTGCACAATCTGTGAACCTCACAAAGAATCATTTTTTTTTTTCTAACAGAGTCCATAGATCTGTCCCAGGCAAGACTATGATTGGTTGGCTTTAACCACATGCTTGTCTCTGAACCAATCACTGCAGTGTCATGGCAGTTGAATCCTATGATCACATATATGATGTTCATGGTCACAACTGTAACCAGGAGGAGAGATTCTCAGACCATTGTGTTTGAAGGCTTCTGTTATAGAATGACATGTGATGGGTACACGGTGTCCCCCCAAAAGCTCAAAGAAGGTCTGGCATGTTAGGCAGACAAAAGTGCCTTCCTAGATGCCCACTATATGCCAGGCACTGTGCTAAGGTGCTGCCTTGGAGCATTCATCCCAGGTGACTCTTGGACTACCTATTCCAGGTGACCTCTGCATCCCAGGGTTCCCATAAAATGTCACAATTTATACCCTTTACCTGTGACAGATGGTGGCATCCTTGCTGTGCACTCTCAGTTTAAAGGAGTGCAGTCTTGAACAAAGACTACTCTTGATGCTTTGAGGTCTCTCTCCTGCACTAGATGTGGCAGAGACTGGGCTCGTTTTTAAGTGCTCCTCAATAAGCACCTCACTCAATCTCTGCTCTACCAGACATTCTGCTGCATTGTGATGTAGTCTGGTTTGAGAGCCTTCCCGGGAAACTTTAATTCCAGGACACTGTGTGTGTGTGTGTGTGTGTGTGTGCATGGAGGGGGCAGTGCTGGGGGCTTGGACACCCAGTCTTCACAAGGAAGTGGCAGGGGAACAGCTGGCCATCTGGGCTGCTGTCATGTTTCTGCTGCTTCTGTGGCTTCCTGATTATTATTCTGGGCCCAGACAGAGGCAGCTGCATGGTGGTGGTAGATGGGGGGAAACTGACAGGCAGTGGCAGGTAACACTGGCTTCTGGGGTTGGAAGCTGACCGGATCTCAGCAGGGAAGGGAGGACAGGGCCAGAGGAAAGAGAGCCAACTGGGAAGGTGGCAGTGTCCATCCTAGCCTCAGCTCCCCTCTTTCTGTCCAACCTGCTGACTCTGGTGCATGGGATGGTCTCTGTACATCCGTCCTCCTGGGCCTTTCAGCATCCTATTGCCAAACCACCAGGCAATGAGGCTTGAGGGAAGGAGGGGGACAATATTTGGGCTGAAAGCTGGTCATTGCCTACTGGTTCTCAGACCCATGGTATCCCGGAGGTGGCCATAGCAGCTGTGTCCTGGCTGGTTTTGGATGCTAAGGCTTGGCAGGAGATCAGAGGGCCAGGAGAGAGAGGAGCTGGTGTGTTTATTCTTCTCCTTACCAGTGCTGCTGTATTTCTTTGCTGCTCCTGCTCTTTTTAGATAGATCCTCTGGCTTCCATGAGGGACCGTGCCTTGGTTTCATCTCCTTTGTTTGTCCCTCCAGCCTGCAATATAGCTGATTCCTGCGGTTGCTAATTCCTGAATTGCCTCCCCATCCCCTTTTTGGCATCTCCATTATTCCTTCACCTGGGTGGCCAGGTTCCTGTGGAAACCCCTCCTTTTTAACATTCAGGGTGTGGTTTGTTTCCTGCTTGGATCTGACACTACAACCGTCTGATTTGGCCTCAGCAAACTTGGACTCAGACCTCCCTCTGCCACCAGTGAGCTGTGTGACCTTGGACTAGTGGCTTTCTGTCCTGGAAACTACTTTTCCTGTCTGCAAAATGAAGAGAAGCATGTAAAGAGCAGCCCCTTCTGCCTCTGGGGAGACAGGGCTTTTCTCGAGCTCTTCTGGGGTCTGCTATACCTCCTGGGTCCTCCCCAGCTGTCTCTAACTCACCTGGGAGGGAGGTAGAGACACAATTGGACATGACCTCAAGTCCTAAACCTCCCTCCCCATACGTATGGGGTTCAACTTAGGATCTGAGGAGGTGGGATTGGCTGCCCTGGGCAATCAGGACCACGGACAGTTCTCAGAAGACTCCTCCACCAGGAGGATGAGGACAGGGAAGTTGAAGGGCGGGAGAGCAATGATGAGATCTGGTGGAACCCTCCTATGCCTCTTCCCCAGGAAGCCTGCTCCTACCCCTGACCAGGCCCAGACAGTTGTCAAATGGGGAGGGAGGAGCAGACTGGAGTGAGGCACAGGAGGAAAGGGAGGGAGAGATCAGAGCAGAACTGAGGCCTTGTTTGGGGTTTGAAATACCCAAGCTGTTAATTTGAGAATAATCAATGCTAATTTGCACATATCTGGTTGCCATAGCAGGTTATCTATTTCCCGTCAAGATGTCCCAGAGGCTTCTGAAGCTCTTCTCTACCCACTGCCCACCCTGTCTACCCCTCCAGGTCCCGAGATGCTGTCTGGCTACTGGCCAGGGGAGACTGCAGGTCAGTACCTAACTTGACCTCTAAGCCTACCCCACTGCTGATGGCTGGAGGAAATCCAGGCCACGGTGGGGAGTGGAGAGGGGGTGAGGGGGCTGGCTGAGCCTGGGAGGAGAATTAAGCAAAAGTGCAAATTACCCAAACCCGTGATTAACATTTCTTCCAAATCTGCATGAATATTAAAGCACAACCCACCCCAGTCCCTGCACAATGAATTCTGCATGAATCTTAAGATAAATCGTTTGGCTAACTTAGCAGCAGCTGTACTCCCCTGCTGCCAGCTGCCTCCCAAAATCATTTCAAGGAGGGGAAGGGGAGAGAGGGAGGTGGTGTGGGAGGGGTGGGACAGCCACGGGGAGCTGGGAGGTGCTAATGCAGGGCTTGGAGCTGAGGGTGAGAAGTGGGGTCCGCAAAAGCCTGGGCCGGGCCCAGTTGTTGAAAGCTAGAACACCATGTGGGGCTGCCCCACAGAGCCTCCATCTTGCTGAGGATCCCCTTCTGTGCGCCCCCCTCTCCTAAGATGCCAACCAGCCCAGTTAGCCCTCAACTCATGCCACACTCTTCCACAAGGTGGAGGTTCTCAGGCATGAATTTGCCCCCCCCAGGAGATATTTGGCAATATTTGGAGATTATCATGACTGGGAAGGGGAGTGCTCTTGGCATCTAGTGGGTAGAAGCCACAGATGCTGTTAAATATCCTGTGATGTCCAGGACAGCTGCCTAACCCCAACAGCCAGGGATGGTCCAGCCCCAAATATGCACAGTGCTGAGGCTGAGAAGCCCTGTCCTCGGGGTGCCCACCCCCCCCCCTTGGTGCCCTTCTTTCCCTCCAGAGGCATCTAGTTTTCCTTTCAACCTACTTGTATCTTAGAAGGGAGTTACCCAGGGCCCCAGGGGTGGTTAGGGCTGGGAGTCAGGGTTTTGAATTTCAGAGTGTGGCAGCATCATTGTCATGACTGTCATTGTGATCATTGTACCAGGCAGGGTCTCGATAGGAAGCAGATGGAGCCCTCGGAAGGTTCCAGCAAAAGCAGCTTAATGGAGAGGCCATTTATAGACTTGTGAGCAGAGTGAAGGGAACCAGCTCTGGATGGGGTAGGATCCAGGGCACAGGAAGTGTGGGCAGCCTGTGCCAACTTTAGGTCCAAAGGGGTTTAGGGAAAAGAATGGTGTGGTCAGGGCCTGGAGCCCTACTGGACATGGCCCTGTCCAGACCAGCGGCAGGTGAGGAGGGAGGGGTGGAATAAATACCCACGTCTCTCCCTCCTCCCGCTTCAGTCTCTTGCCAGTGCCTTGGCTTGGCCAAAATCAGTTGGAAGGCTGGGGACAAAGGGCCCTGCTGACGCAGCCTATAGAGGTCACCCTTCCAAAGAGCAGAGAAGAGGGGAGTAGAAAGAATGGCTGCGAGGAGACGGGGAGGGCATGTCAAGTGGAGAGTGGCCAGAATAGTGGTCACAGTCGGCACCGGAGTCCCCTCAACACCAAGGATGCCACTGGTGGCACCCTCAGAACCTGCTCCTAAGAGCTCAATATGTAGAACGGTGCTTAACAGAAACCCATGGGACAACCCACGAGCAGAAGCTGAATGGATGGGTACAACATTGGCTCACAGGGGAGCCAATCTCAGAGAGAGCCAATGGTGTGCGAGGCTCCATCGACAGAGATGCAGTTTGCAGGAGCACACCCACTGTATAGAGGGAGTCCCTCCGCGAGAGACCATCCAAGGAAGTGGACGCCACCCCAGGCCGTTGTGAGGCTGGGCGCAGACGGGGAGGAATTGTCCTCTGAGAAGGATGTACTGATGTGCTGAGGATTGGATGTGGGGGTGGGGGACAAGGACTCAGGAGTGAACACATGGGCTCTGGCCTGAGTAATGGGGTGGACAGTGCTTCCTTGTGTGGGAAAGATGAGTGGGGTTGGGCTCAGAGACCACGCTCAGGGTAGACACTGCCAGGCTGCTAGGCAGTGTCCCGAGCTGAGGCCAGTTAGTCCCTAACTTTGAAAGGTGCATTTGGTTACCTTGGCCGCTCTGGCCACAGTGGGAGGGCAGTGAGGGAGGGGATGGGCCCTAGTGTGAATAGCCCCCCGAGAGGAAAGTGGATGGGGGTGCACCTCCTGTTTCCAGTTTTATGCAGCAGCCTAACAAGAAGTAGACGAACAGGAGTGCTTTCCAGCTCAGCAGGGTGATGGGGGGAGAGAATTAAAATCCCATTACAAAGACACTGCTGGCAGCCGTGTTGATGATCATTCGCAGCAATGTGCACACACTGAAGCCTTCCTTGCTGTGACTCAGGCCACAGGGGCAGCTGTGGAGAGAATTTTGGAGTTAAGTCAACCTGGCCTCTCACCTTTGAGCTGGTGACTTGAACAAGTTGCTTCACCTTTCTTAGTCTCAGCTTCTTAGATGCCGACATAAGGGAATGTGTCTGTCTGTTCTCCAGATCTTCCTCCCCTCCCTGATGCTCTCTGCCTGGGAGGCCAAATCTAAGGACCACCTCTGAAGGCCTTGGCTCTGGCACCCCTGGGAGCTCAGAGGGTGGGACCAGAGAGATGAGGACGTGTGATCCTGGTTCCCTCCTTATCAGGGACTGGCTTGACCGTGGCAGTCAGTGGCCTTCTCCTATGATCACCTCTGTCTCTAAGCCCTCCTTTCACCCCTTCAGCCCTGGGGCATGCTGGCTTTCCTCTCTGGCTGGGGCCTGGGCATGTCTCCCATGTTGCATCCTCTTAGTCTGCTTCACCGGTGTCAACAGTGCTTTCATTATTAGCACTGTCCCCTATTGCTCCCAATGGTCCACCCACTACATAGGACTAAAGCCATCACTGATGTTGCACCTTATGGATGGGCTTAGAAAACATGGCTGGGCTTTCAGGATACACCCAGGAGCACTCAGGGAATCACGCGGTGTGGTGGTTAGGAACCTGGACTGCCTGGGATTTTGTCTGCCTCTTACTTAACTAGATGTGGAGCCCTGCGGCCGACTTGATTACTCTCCCTGTGTCTTCAGTTTTGCTTCCGTGATGAGGGTGAGGACAGTACATGTGTTAACAGGATTGTTGTAAGTTCAAATAAGTAAATTTGTGTAGAGTTTAAAAATGGCATATCTAAGCCATTAGAAACATTAGCTATTGCTCTTTATTGTAGTATGTTCTCACAAAGTCTATTTTGTTTCAGGCTATGTGAAAGGCTTACTCAGCAGCCAGCCTCTGCATCTTTGAATAATCTGATTATGACACAGTTTCTTCCATGGTTAGAGGCCCTTATAGTTTTCTGTCCTAGGGCTTTCTGATGGCATGATGTGGGTGGTCACAGAAACCAGTTTCCAACCCCTAAGGCATCCCTCTCTGAGAGCTCCCATGAAAACTTGGGGGAATCCAATGACAGATATTTCTGGTCCCTGGTAAGAATATAGCTTGCTGGAGGGTTTGTTTACTCATAAATGTGTGTCAAGGGCCTATTATTGTTCATGTGCTGTGCTGAGACTTGGACATCATATGTTAAACTCTCAGGGACTCTTCTATTGCCTTAGATCATTTAATTAGAATCAGAAACAGATCCTGAGCCATAATAAACTGGATTTAGAATAATCATATAGGAGAGAAGATGAATGTCAAGGGCTTTGGGGCTCTTGGTTGCTAGAAAAGTGTGGGAGGGCCTTAGATAACCAACTGTACTCTGAAGATACCACATGCCACTCTTTTTCTTCTGGAGACAGAGTCTCAGTCTGTCACCCCAGATAGAGTGCCATGGCCTCAGACTGTCTCACAGCAACCTCAAACTCCTGGCCTCAAGCAATCCTCTTGCCTTAGCCTCCTGAGTAGATGGTACTATGGGTGCCAGCCACAATGTCCAGCTGGTGTTTTATTTTAATTTATTTTTAGTAGAGATTGGGGGGGGATCTCACTTTGCTCATGCTGGTCTTGACTCCTGACCTCAAGGGATCCTCCTGCCTCAGCTCCCAGAGTGCTAGGATTGTAGGCATGAGGTACAGAGTCCAGGCACCACATTCCACACTTATCTCCTTTTTGTGGTACGTAGCTTTAACAGAATCTGGCATACCTCTGGCCAGAGGTCTCCCCTTTCTGCAGAGAGGACTTAAAGATTTTAACTACTACCCCCACTGTCACCACCACTACAACTATAATCACCCTTACCACTATCACTACCACCATTATCACTACCACTACTACCACCACCATCACCAGCATCACCACCACCACCATCATTACCATCAACACCATCACCATTATCACCACCACCAACACCATCAACACCATCATCACAATCATCAACTATAATCACCCCTGCCACCACCACAACCATCACCACCATTACCACCTTCACCATCAACAGAATCACCATCATCATCACCATCACCATCACCACTATCACCACTACTACCACCACCAACGCCACCACCACCACCACCACCACCACCACCATCACAATCATGATCATCACCCCACTACCACCATCACAATCACCAGCACTATCGCTGCCACTGCCATAACCATCACCACCAACACCATCACCACTACCACCACCACCATCACCATCATCACCACCACCACCTTCATCACAATAACAGTAAGACAGTTCTTCCATTTTAGTTATCATCATCTTTTGAGGACTGAAGACTGCATGTCCATATCCTTAGCAGCATTCTCTCTTAGATTTTTTTGTCCTTAGGTCAAGACATGGGTTCTCCTCTAGCTTCCAGGAAAAGAGTAAACAGTAAGATGTGCTCTAGAAGGATCTTGAAGTGAGGCATCCAGAAAAGAGGTCAGGCTAGTTATGTGGGTAGCTGAGCTCTGCTTCAGTCAATAGGTCTAAAATTTCTATCACTGTTCACCCTCAATTTCCTATTCTTTCTACCTCACCTGTGCACCATACCCAGTATGGTAAGAGCAAGGACTGCAGAATAAGGGCCTGCTGCATGTTAGCTCTGTAACCTCAGGTACATTGTTGAAAGGCTCTGAATCTAAGTTTCTGTATTTGTAAATCGGAATAAAAATAACAACCTCATAAGATCATTTTAAGAATTAAAAAGGAGAAAATGTCAATAAATCATTCAATTTAGTGTCTGGCACATAGTAAATGTTCATTTGATGTCTATCTGTCACTATAATCTGTCCACCCATCCATCCATTCATTAATCCATTAATCCATCTATCAGTCTATCATCAACCTATCATCTTTATAATTATAAGCAGTCCCTGGGTTACAAATGAGAAAGGTTCTGTGGTTTATTCTTAAGCTGAACTTGTATGTAAGTTGGAACAGGTACATTTACCTATTACCTATTATAGCCTCCATTCCTAAGTATGAGTCATGTCAGTCAGATGTTTGTAACTCAGGGACTGCCTGTATAGGTGATATATAGGTATGTAACAAACCACCTCAAACTTATTGCTATCTCTCATGGTCTTTACAGCTAAGGCCAGTCAGTTCTCACTAGGGTTCTCGCATTTGATTGTAGTCAGATAGCAGAGCTGTCTTCCACATGGACTTTCCATTGACCTGGTTTTTTGACAACGTGGCTGTTGGGTTTTGAGAGTAAGCATCCTAAGAGACAGCCAAGTGGAAGCTGTATCACCTGTTATTACCTTGCCTCGGAAGTCATATAGCACCATTCCTGCCTTACTTTCCTGAGAGAGTCACTACGGTTTGCTTAGTTTCCAGGGAAGAGAAGACTGACTTTTGCTTCTTGATGGGGGAGTGGCACAGTCACGGTGTGAGAAGACCATATAGAATGGGTGATATTGTTGTGGTTGTCTTTTGAATACAATGTCCACACTTTGATAGTTTTATTAGGCCTTGATATTTTCTTGCTCTCAGATAGTCACCTTCTCAGCCACTTCTGAAGTACTTTGAGTCAGACAATACCATTTCCTTGCCCTTTGGGAATGGTGGTACACAGGGTCCTAGAAGCCCAGATTTCTGGTTCCTTAACCCAACTCTATGTGGTGCTTTTGAGCAAATTTGGAGCTAACCACTGTTCCTTTCTCTACTTCTACCCTTTCAGGGATCAATAGCCTCGGAGAGAGGAGGGTGGTATATCACATCATATTTTTCTACTCTAGTTATTTTAGCACCTCTCTTATACCCCAAGGAAGGAAAACAAATTGTTTTATAGGGTTTGAGGTTGGGATGTCCACAGCTAAAACCCTCCAAACATTGGCTCATCAGGGTCAAGTACACATTCCAATAAGCTCAACCTGGGCTCCATCCCATTAGGCTAGGGTCTGCTAGGCCTATCTTTTCTTATGTTCTCACTGTACCTATTATTGCATAAAAATATTACCCTAAAACTTAATGGCTTAAACCAACATACATATATTATTCTCTCACAGGCTGTGGGTCAGGAATCCTGGTGTGGTTATCTGGGTCCTTTGGTTCAGGGCTCTTACCATTCTGTAATTAAGCTGTCATCTGGGGTTGCAGTCTAATCCAAAGTCTTGGCTGGGAGAGGGTATCACTTCTAGGCTCCGTCATAGGGCAGATCACAACATGGCGGCTTGATTTTTTAATGTGAGCAAGCAGGAGAGTTAGAACAAGTCAAAAGCCACAATGGTTTATGGCTTGATCTTGGAAGCAACATCCCATCCCTTTGGTTGAATCCTATTCATTAGAAATCAGTCATTAAGTTTAGTCCACACTCAAGGCAAGGGGAATGTATAAGGGTGTGAGTACTGGGAGATGGGAGATCCCTGGCAGCCCTTCTGGAAGCTGCCTATCATGTTCACCATGACCCATGATTTGGGAAACTAATGGTAAAATTGGTTAGGGGCTGTACATGGATTTTTATAGTGGCATTATTCAAAAGGTCCCGAAAATAGAAACATCCCATATGTCCATTCATTGATGAATGGATAGCTAATATGTAGTATTTCCATACAATGGAATATTATTCCACACTCAAAAGAGATGAAGGACTGATACATGCTACAATGTGGATGAACTCTGAAAGCATTTCCAATCCCAAAGGACCACATAGTGTATGGCTCAATGAATATGACATGCCCAGAATAGGCAAATCTGTATAGATTAGTAGTTGCCAGGGCTGGGGAAAATGGCGACCAATAGGGATTATGCAGTGTGCGGAGCAATGACTCCCAAAAGATATGTCCATGTTCTAACGCCTAGAACTCATGAATATGACTTTAATTTTTTTTTTAAAAAGAGGTCATTGCAGTATGAATAAGTTAAGGATCTCAAGATGAGGTCAACCTAGATTTAGGGTGCGCCCTAAATGCAATGACACATGTCAGAGAAAGGCTGGGAGAGCCCTGAGACCCAGAGGAGAAGGCCTCACATGAAGACAGAGGCAGACACTGGATGATACAGCCCCAGCCAAGGGGCGCCAGAGCCAGTGGAAGCTGGAAGAGGCAAGGGAGAGTTCTCCCTACGGCCTTGGGACGGAACATGGACCTGAGGCCACCTTCATTTCAGATTCTGTCCTCTACAACTGTGAGAGGGTCAATTTCTGTTATTTTAAGGCACAAAGCTTGTGGTGTTTGCTACAGCAGCCCTGGGAAGCTCATATAGTGTGAAGCTAAGGGGTGCAGGTAAGGAAAATGCTTAAAAATTGGTTGTAGTGTTACGTGCACAGCTCTCTGAATACAAGTGTACTAAAAGCCACTGAACTGAACACTTTGAATGGGTGATATCTATGGTACGTAAATTATATCTCAATAACATTTTTTTTAAAAAAAGTGGTCAGGGGATGCGTCCCTCTTCTAGCAAGGTAGAGGAAGAGGCAGGCCCCAAGATGGAGTTTGTTAGTGTCCAGCTGTAGTTGTTCCACACTGCCTGGCTGCTTCACCTGGATGCCATCTCTCTCTACCCAGCAGCAACATCCAGACGCCATGTCCCCTGGGTCATTACAGCACAGTCAGGAGATGATGCACGCAGGTGGTGGGGGGCCTTGGTCACCGCTCTGCCTGCTGCCCTCTCAGCCTCAGCGTCATTCCCTCCTGCTGGGGTTCAGCTTTCTCTTTTCCCCCTTGGTTTTCACGCCTCACTGCCTCTCCCCAACACCCCCTTGTGAACTGCATCATTCCCACATCCCCTTCCAGTGCCGTCTACAAACAGTGAACCCCCAGGGTTGGAATCCATTTCCAATCCCTCAGATGTCAGGGGAATTGAAAGCACGGCAAATATTTCCGAGATCTAAATTACACCGACCCCGGAAGGCTGAACTTGCAGCATAATCCAGGTTATGAATTGTAAATCAGACGCCATGCAAAGTACTTGCAAAAATTCAATAAAGCTTTCTTTGCTTCTGGCGCAGCAAAGTCGGGCCTAGGGAGGTAGGAGGAGGCAGGCTGGGGGCTGGAGGAAGAAAGGAGTCCTGAGACTGGAGGGCAGAGGACGGCAAGCAGGAAGGGTCTAGCACTGCTTGCCCTATTTCCTGTTGGAGGAATCAGGAGGTCTCCATGGCCTTTGGATAACATGTACCCTAAGATTTAGTCCAGTCCTGCAAATAAGAAAGGTACAGTTATTATCAGCATGCCCAAGCTAGGGAGGCTGTGGAAGGGGCGGTGGCCTTCTAGACCACTCATTTGGCACAAACGGTCAGCCTGCCTATGTATGCACATTGTGACCCTGTTTGCTTACACAGGGCTGTAAGTGGTGACTGTCAGGGGTAGGTATGTAGTGGGGGTGCCCTGCCTGATTATTAAGTTTGGTTTTTGTCTCTGTTTTAATGAGAAAGAAGTCAGAGAACTCACTTTGGACATGCTGGTGGTAGGTATTCATGAGAATGGCAAGGTGAAGGCCATGTCCACTGGGACCATCCAAGTGTTCTACTTAGAAACAAGGCTGAAGAGAAAATAGTCACACTTAACGGCTGAAAAGGGGAGGCATAGAGGTCCCTGTGTTTCAAAAACTGGTATTCTCAAGGGGAGGAGGGGAGAGGGACAGAGAGCAGGTGCTCACTTTCAGCCCTGCAGGTACACTGAGGTATTTCTTCTTGGTCTGACTTGGGGGAGGGGTTCCAGGAGTGGGGGGTCACATTTTGCATGGTTACACCTCTGGGGCACTAAGAAGTTAAATACAAAAGCACAAGACCTGCTCCTGTTTATCTCAGAGGTCCTCACCTCTTCCTTGGTCTTTTGGCCTTTAAGGAGGGATCTCTGAAAACATCCCGCTCACTCAAAGAGTGATGGGAAATCCAAAGAAGTTGGTGGAGCCCGATTTTCCTTACTCAGACTTGGCTCCACAGATGTCCCACCACATCTGCACATATGACCCCTGTTGGCTGCTGTTGGTTAATATCACATCTGCTGAGGTACTTGCCAGGAAAGTGTCTGCCAGGGATACAGGGATAGGAGATGGGGCCCTTCCCAAGAGCAGGTCTAGTGGTGACAGGTTGGGTCTTTCATTCCTACCTCCCAGATGTTCAGAAAATCAAGTCCCAGTACACACTATAGCAGCCTTGGGGAAGGCCAGGTGCTTCCCTCAGTCACAGCAGGGTTAGAGGGCTGGTGTAAAAAAGACATAGGGAGCCCTTGGGCCACCTGCATGTTGGAAGGGGTGTCAGTCTTGGGTTTGAGGAGCCTTGAATGTTCCTAGCCTATTAATAGTCATGATGGGAGGGTGTGGAGAGCCTCCTCTTCAGATGCTCAGGGCCCTACCAGGCAATTATGATGCAGTCTTGCGTGGGGCTCCATGAGGAAACTGCATATTGGGGTCAGCCCTAGGTCCTGGCGGCCCCTTCAGGACCAGTCTCACCAGCACGGCATGGCCAGGAAGAGCTCAGCACAGCTCTTTCCCCCACCACAGCAAGCCCTCTCTCTCTCTTTCTGTCTCTCCCCCTTGCTTGCCCCCACCTCTAGCCCCTGCCCACCCTTGAACACGGAGAAAGTGCAGTGCAATGATATGAGCTGGGGCCTCTTCAGTAAAGCCAGGGCATAAGTAACTTGGCTCCTCACGACTGGGGGGCCTTTGGCAAGTGTGGTGTGAAGACCCTGAGATGGCCCCTCCATGACCCCTGCCTCCTGCTCTCCCACCCTTGTGTAATCCTCTCCCCTTGAGTGTGGGCTGGACCTAGTGATGTGCTCCCAGCCAGTAAAATGCAGTAAAATTAAGGAGTGCCAAGGCTGCATCAGATGATAACCTCTGTCTTGTTAGTAGAGTCCAGTGCCTCCTTGGCTTGCCTGCTCTGTTGAAGCCAGCAGTCGTGTTGGAGAGGCCCACATAGCAAGGAGCTGAGGGTGGCCTTCCACTATCAGCCTGCTGGGAGCTGAGATGCTCAGCCCACAGACCTAAAGGAACTGCCAGCCACCTTGTGAGCTTAGACATGGATCTTTCACAGACCTAAAGGAATTGGATCCTGCCAGCCACCTCGTGAGCTTAGACATGGATCTTTCCCTGGCTGAACCTTCAGATGAGACCTGAGCCCCTCGACTGCAGCCTGTGAGAGACCTTGAGACAGAGGACCCAGCTGAGCTATCCCTGGGTTCCTGACCCATACAAACTGTGAATAGTAACTGTGTTTTAAGCCACTAAGTTTGGGGATGACTTGCTAGCCAGCGCTATAGCAAACTCTTTAGCCTTTCCATTTTCCTTTTCTCATCTGTAAAACAATTCTAGTCCTACTACTTTTCAGGGTTGCAGGGAGGATTAACTGACTAGAAGCGTGTAAGGTGTGTCATACAGTGTCGGGCACCCAGAAAGGAAGGAACAGCAGCTTCATTATTAATTTACACCACCCAAAATAATAATGGCTGTTCTGGGCCGCTGTGTTCAGAACTCCTGTGCTGGCATGCCCGTCACGCACTCGCGTTTCTGCAGCTCGATCACACCGTGTCCAGCCCTGCCCCAGCGGCACTTGGAATACCAACGAGATCAGATACAGCCAGTGCCTCCGTAACTACATCCATTCAACGTCTGTAGATAGTTTTATGGTTTACCAAGCTTGCCTTGTACTGAGTCGCAGGGAAAGCCAGAGTCTTTTATTTTCTTATTTGGGGTAAGAAAGAAAGAAGAAAAGAACCCCATTTTCTCCTTTTGGGTGCCCTATCCTGGTTCTGCCCTGTTTGGATCTTAAGTAATCACTGAAGGTTAGGGCTGGAAGGACATTAAAAATTTTTTTTAGATCGAGGTAAAATTCTCATCACATAAAAGTAACCATTTTAAAATGTACCATTCAGTAGCTTTTAGTATATCCATCACCTCTATCTAGTTCCAAAATATTTTTCAGCATCCCAGAGGAAACCTCAGGCCCATGGAACACTCACTTCCCACTCCCCTCTCCCCCCAGGCCCTGGCGACTTTCTGTCTCTGTGATTTTGCCTATTCTGGACATTTTGTGCCAATGAAATCCTACAATAGTTTTATGTCCAGCTTCTTTCCCTAGGCGTGTGTTTGAGATTCATCCACGTTGTAGCCCACATCTGTGCTTTCTTCTTTCTTGTAGCTGAGTAATATTCCATCGAATGGATAGACCGCCTTTTGTTCATGGAAGGGGCCACTGAAACCTGGAGGAGGGACTGGCCTAGGCTGGAGGAGCCACAGCCAGCACAGGGACCTGATGTGTCTACCAGTGGGGCCCCCTACTTGCACACTGCTGGTCTACTTGCAGTTAGGCAGACAGAAGAAATGTCAGTCATTTCTAGGTCTGGCCGCTAAATCCGTCCACATTCTGTCCCTCAGTTCATCGTCTAGCTGGACATGAATGATCCAGCAGACGAGCCTGAGGACAGGAGATCAGGGGGCCACACGCTGGAAGAACCTAGTGACAGGTGCAGTGAAGCCCACCTGAGAGCTCGACTTCTCGGAGGAGTGAGCTGTAAATCTTGGTGGTGATCACTTGCTGTTTTTTTTTTTTTTTTTTTTTTTAATCAGCTCAGTGGTTTTCAGCTAGGGATGAGTTTGGCTACGCCTGTGTTGCTTCCAGGAGACATTTAGCAATGTCCAGAGATATTTTTGGTGGTTATGTTGGGGAATACTTCTGGCATGTAGCGGGTAGAGGACAGGGGTGCTGTTAAACATTCTACTATGCCCAGGGCAGCCCTACAACCTCCTGTATCAATAGTGCCAAGGGCGGTGCACCTGTCCTCCAGTTCTGCCTCCTGTGTCACTGTGCCATCTGCTCCTCTGACCAGAGTGCTGACCAGTGAAGACCCGCTTGCCTCAGGTCTGAGTCCTGATCTGGCCTCTCCATCTTGATCCTTGAACCTGCCATCAGGGTCCATCTTGCAAAAGCATTTTGCCACGAAAAGAGTTGTCCCACTCAAGCTATTCTCTTCTGCCCCATCTGGTGGCACAGCCTTCCTGGGGTCTGAACAGGTGGGCATGCTGGGTCCTGAATCTTTCTGGCCACACCGTAGCCTCCTGGAGTCCCCCAAAGCCTCCTGGACCCACCACCTTACCACACATCCCCAAGCCTGTGGCTTCCTCCCCCAGGGGCCTCCCCAGCTCACCGATCCTGTGGTTTCTCCCAAAGTGACCATGTGAGCTGCGTTTCTTTAGTCCCATCGCTCCCAGCAGGAAGCTGCCCAAGAAATGTGTCAGTGGACCTCCTGCCTCTGTGCTACACTGACAGCAGCTGATCCAATTTTTCTTAATTAGTACATTTAATTATTAGTAACATTTTACTTAAGTAAAATTAATTACTCCATTCCCAGCTCTAGCCAACTATGTCTTCCCACCATGGTTTCCCATTGATATTCTCCTATGGAGGCCACACTCCCCTCTCCTTCACCCCCTCAAGCATCTGTCGAGACCTCCAGCTAAAGCATCAAATCAAGGCGGAAATTATGGGCGGGTGTGGCTGAGCCTCAGGTGGGGACAGAGGGGCAGCTGTCCAAAGTGATCCGTGTCTTTATTCCTCTGGGCTGAGCCTAACTCCTGGGAAGGTCCTTTCTGCCCCTGGCAGGGAGAATCCAGAACTGGTGTTCAGCCAGGGGCAGCGGTGAGGAGGAAGACACTGCGGTCATCCCACTTCATTGCCTGCTTCAAGGTGGCCCCAGGAAGAATGCAGCCAGCATGTCTGCATCCTAGGGGCTCTGACCTTTGGAGTCAGGCCAGCCACAGCCCTGGAGCTTCCCTGGGGAACAAGAGAGAGTCCCTGTGCAGACACCGTGTCAGTCTGTGTTTGCTTCTATGTGTGGAGTTGGACAGGGCTCTGAGAGCTACCTGAGCTGGCCCATCAGGAAAGGTGTTTACACCAGACCTCTCCAATACTCCATAGAACCCGAGTGCCAGAGACGCTCTGGGATGGAACAAGGGATGGGAGCAGATTCCAGGTCTAAGAAGTTTGGGAAGTATTGCGTTCAACCCCTACCTGTTAGCATCATGGAGGATTCTTGTGTTCTCATCTTGTCCCACCACACTGGAATTCTTGACTGTGGCAGGTTATTTCCTCGCTGTGTGTCCTGGTTTACACGACAGCAAAATGGCATTAACAACAGCACCTGAGCTGTGAGGCTGAAGTCAGTTAATGTGTGAACAGGGCCAGGCA
This sequence comes from Otolemur garnettii, assembly GCF_000181295.1. Classification (NCBI taxonomy): domain Eukaryota; kingdom Metazoa; phylum Chordata; class Mammalia; order Primates; family Galagidae; genus Otolemur; species Otolemur garnettii. The sequence goes on from NW_003852413.1 coordinate 7,695,861, forward strand.
CACTGGGCTAAGTCAACGTGGGCTATTCCTATTATTGTTATTATTTTCAACATGATAAAGGCTCCAGGAAGCCCTCATGGAACATGAAACATGAAATAATATGTTTAATTTTAATTAACCCAAAGTGCCCAAAATGTATTTGACCACAAAAACTTTTTTGGGACACGCTTTTGGAAAGCTGGTGTACATGCTCCGGGTGGTGTTCTCCTGGAGGCATTGGAGAGACCCGTCACTCACTGTGTAAGCACATTCCAGGGGTCGGCCCCTCTTCTTGGTCAGTTTTTCAGAAACACAGGTCACCGTGGATGAAGATGTTCCCATGACGTTTTGTTCTACATTCTCAGGGCTCTTTAACCTTTACTTTGTGCTGGTGTCAACTCAGAAAAGAGCTTTGGAGGCCCAAGTCTCCATGGTGTGGTGACATTCTGGTAATTCCAACTGTTGGTCTCTAAAAATTGTGTCTCCTGCTTGCCCATGTTGGTGTGTGCATTGAGAGTTAAGGATCATCTCCTTGAGCCTGTCCCAGGCCTGGGCAAACAGTGGGTGCATAAGCCCTGGTGTGACTGAGCAGTGCAGAAGCCCAGAAGGCTCCACCCATCTGAGTCAGAGCCACCACTGCAGCAAAGGGTGGGATAAGGGAAACCAAGGCTCCACCACTGGCTTACCAGCCGCATGACCTTGCAGGAATTAGTTAACCTTGCTGGCCCTATATGGAAACATGGGAAGAACTATTTCCTCCCTGACTCCCTCTCGTGGTTGGATTGAAGATCAGCTCAGGTGCCATATGGGACAATGCCTTGTCCTGGGTAGAGCGCCCGACGTCATGCCTCAGCAACCCCGCTTCGCTCCCCATGCCCCCTCCTATTGCCCCAACTGGGACACTCATGGTGAGTGGTACTGAAGCCCAAGCAGTCACAACAACGCTGGGAACGAGAGGTATTATGTGCTGTGACAATATTTGATGAATTCATATGTGCCTAGGGGAGCAGACTAAGTAGGTGAATAAAGTGAGAATATTCTCTGTGACAATCAATATTCCTTCAATTGAACCATCTCTGCAGATCTGACATTTTGATTTTTCTTTTTTGGACACATTAACTGGATTTATGTTTCTGTACAGTGGAGATGGCGGGGAAGAAGAGGTGGCAGCGGCAGCGGCAGGCAGGTGTGGAGGTGCTTCAGTAGGCACCTGGGGAGGCTGACGGGAGCAGGTTCATTTGCATGAGGCCCTGGCTAAGTGGTGGCTGATGCCTAAGTGCTGTGCTTACCTGGCCACTGCACCTCAGTGCGGGAAGGCCCCACCTGCCTGTAATTCTTCCTGCTTCAGGCAAGCTGGGAATGGCACCAGCTTTAGCTCCTGGGAGCCCTCCCACCCTGAAGCCCTGGCCCAGGCTCCCAGGACCTGCACCTGCTCAACTCTGGACAGAGAGTGGGGCCAGACAACTTTCTGAGAGCCATCCCAGGGCGGAGGTGAAGTCAATAGGCTCTGATCACTACCTGGGTTCCATTGCTGGCTGTGCCATTTGCTAATAAAAGACGGCAGGTGAGTGACCTTGGGCAAAGTTTGTAATATCTTTTGTCCCAGTGTACCTATCCGCATGATCGAGCTGATACTGACACTAACCTTATACTGATGACTTGCAGGTGCTGGGTGTTCTTTTCAGAGCTTTACAAGGATCAATATACCACATTCTCACAACCACGCAGCAGCGTAGGTCCTCTGATGGTCCCACTGGCAGGTGAGGAGCCTGAGAAACACAGCTATGCATTTTAGAGAATCAGTCTATGCAAGTCAAGATTCTTCATATAAAAAAGTAAAACTCAAAGGAGCTTAAGCAAAAAAGGGGTGCAGGGGTATTGTCTTTAGTTGAATAAGATGCTCAGATTGCTAGAGAATTCCAAGGGAAGAAGGGCACTAGAGCCTACTAGAACCTTCTGGAACCTAAGGGCTTTAGAGCTGCTGGGGCTAAAAGCCGCCCTCAGCCCCAGATGCAGTCTTATTTTGTCATTGCCTGTCATTATTGGCCTCTGCTTTTCTTTCTAGGTTGTGCCTAGGCTGTCTAGGCAGGCCAGCGCAGAGCTTTGAGTGGGAACTCCGGAATCTAACTGCCTGTGTGTGCACCCAGCCCAGCCTCCTCCTAGCCACGTAGCAGCTTCCCCAGCTGCCTGAACCCCGCCTCCGAGTCTGTAAGGTGGAACAGCAGGAAAACCTTTCTCACAGGCTTACCGTGAGGATTAAATGAATTAATACAAACAAAGTGTTTGAAGTGGTGCCTGATGCATGGTGAACGCTCAGTGAAGTTATAGATGAGTGTTTCCTCCACACGACCGGCAGCCTCAGCCTGAATACATCCACTGAGATGATTTTTTCTATTTTATTTTAATCAAAAGCTAGGAGGAAGGGTTCTGATGACTCACTTCCTTTTTTTTTTTTTTTTTTTGAGACAAGAGTCTCGCTTTGTTGCTCCCAGGAGAGTGCTGTGGCATCATAGCTCACAGCAACCTCAGACTTTTCGGCTCAAGTGATTCTCTTGCCTCAGTCTCCTGAGTAGCTGGGACTACAGGCACCTGCCACAGGCCCAGCTATTTTTAGAGACCGGCGTCTCGCTCTAGCTCAGGCTGGTCTCAAACTCCTGAGCTCAGGCAATCTACCCACCTCGCCTCCCAGAGTGCTGGGATTACAGGCATGAGCCACCACGCCCAGCCTCTGACAACCCACTTCCATCTTCACTACTGTCATCAGGCAGAGTGAGCCACTAGGATCATCTAGAACTGGTCCCACTACTTGTCCCTGTAGGGAAATTTGGAATAAGGAAGAAAGATGACTGGGTATTTGCAGCATGCCCTTGTGGGTTGCCTGATGCTGGCTTTTCAGGGTCTCCGAGCCATTTTATGACCCTATAAGTTTACGTAACTGATAGTGATGCAGATTGACTCTTGTCTACAGACAAGCGGATAAATCTTGGACCGTCCTTCAGCTGACTACCTCTCCCCTAAGAAAAAGTTGGTTCCAGTCTATTTATAAATTCATTTCCGCTGTCTTTTACTTTGTGTAGATTTATGGTTTTTAGATTTCTCCTCTGGACTGGCTATAACATCTGCCTGGTTCCGTCATTAATATGAGGTCAAATAAAATCCTTAACACATATTCAAGTATGAGTCACAAACTTACCTTTTTGGGAAAATTATCCTTAGTATTCTTGAAGATGGGAAAGTTTGCTAAGCAGAACAAAAAATAGGTACCACCATCCAGTCTCTTAGAACCTGATGCAGCTGATTTTCCTACCCAGGCCTCAGTTTTCTCATCTATGTAACATTAAATACCCAAGAGAATGCTGGAGTATGTCTAAGAATTGTACATAAAGCTCCCAGCCCAGCACCTGGACGCAAAGGAGATGCTTAACCCCAGGGAACTGGCGTTGTTGCAGGGCTGGTGCTGGGGGTGCTGCCGTGGTTATATTTAGTCTTGGTCATTGATGGAAGCAGCCAATAGAGGTATCACAGTTGTTGAAATACAGGGAGGATGACAGGCAGGAGGCACTAAGACTAACGTGGATGGGAGCAGAAGAAAGATATTTCCTGGGCTGAGCCACATGTCGCCTACCTGTGTACTCAGGGCATCTGCACCTGTCACTGGGCACATCCCACCTTAAGTGCAATCAGCATGGGGAAAACTTGCAATCCTGGAAAGTTCAGTGTGGTGAGAGTATGTTGACATGGAGACGGCTTGGTTTGCCCTTGCTGGGACCAAGGATGGAGGTGATCAGGGAGATGCCGGGAGGAGAGAGGCAGAAATGTGGGCGGGTCAGCTTGTTTCTGGAGGAGGTAGCATTTCACCCCAGGCAGCTGTGGACCTCTGGTTCTCTGTCCATCATCTTCCATGCTGCAACTCTTAGTGGGGCCCTGGATTACTCATCAGCTGTGTGACCACTTGGTTAGCTTGATTCTGTTTCCTGACCCTGGAGAAAGCTTTGTGTGAAATAGGGTCCGTCCTGCTCAGAGGAAGACCATGCTGTGTGTAGCCTGGCAAATGATGGAGATCACCACTTTAGTGACCAACTGCTAAAACAGTCTTCTAAGCCTGACTCACTGTCCCCAGCTCTGTTCCTAGTGTGCACCGTCACTGGCTCTGACCTGAGACAGAGGGCAACAGTCTAAACAGCAAGACCTTCTCCCTTGTGTAGTAGCCTAAACCAGCATCCAGTGCCCTTGGGGTAAAGAATTGAGGTAGTTACAGAGGAGAGCAGAGAGAAAAAGGAATAATGCTCAGATTTTGGTATTCAACATTTTATTTCTTAGCACAACAGTAGGAGAAAAGAAAAAGATTTTCCCAGTTTCTGTGTAACATTTCCCATGTAACAGGTCATGCCTGACCTCGGTTTGCTGCTCCAGTCCCCTCCTGCCACTCAGGGCTTGCCTCTCAATGGCAGCTGAGGGAGCAGCTGTGGAGCAGCCCCTCTTCTGGCCTGGGGAATGGTGGGGCAGGAAAGGAGGGAGAAGGATAGAGAACGGGGTGCTGCTGCTTCTTTTCCCAGGCTGAGCCCTGGGAGGTGGGGGCTGGGGAGCTGAGGGGTGGGGGAAGCTTTTGCTCGGCTGCAAGTCGGGGTGTGGCCGCCTCACACATGAACAGCATCTTAGGCTGAAGGAGGCCTGAGCCCTCCTCTCCCCCAAGCTGTCCCAGTTTGTGCCTGTGACAAACAGTGGACAGATATCTGGGAAGCTACAGGGGAGGGGAGTCTCTCCGGCCAGGTGGGCGGTGGTGGAGGAGGCCAGGTGATCCTGCAGAGGGCCTGGGGTCAAACCCTCTGGGCGAGGGACTGGGGGGATTCCAGCACCTCTTGTGTGTGTTGCAGAGGGCTTTGAATCTTAACTAATCAGAGAAACCAGACTATGACTTACTGTGAGTGCAAATGACAAATGATAGTCAGGCAAACTACCCGGGACTTTGTCAGGCAAGACACATGACCTTGGAGGTCACAAGAGGTAGGAGGCAGGAGACTCTCCTGGCTCGAGGACACAGCCAGGCATGTCCCTTCCCAACTCATACACAACCACATCATGGTATGAATATCAAGGTCCCCGTTTCCCCGATCCATCCTCTCACACTCCGAGCAACTCAAACCCAAGTGACTGGATTGGATGGAGATTAATGTTCAGGCTGTGATAATGCACCTTCCCCACCCTCTTCTCCCGGCTGCCTAGCTGGTAGGTGCTGGGGAGACAGAGCACGTCTCTCACAGACAGCAAAGGGCCACGTGAGTGACTCTGCTGCTGCTGCTGCTGCTGCGCATGGCCTGGCGCTGTTCCCCTCTCTCCCCCCTCCTCATGTTCTTCCCTCATTTGCCTGGATTAGCCAGAAATTCTGCCTTTTCCAGAGGCCCCAAGGCTACCTCCACTCTGTGTTAGCAGGGACTCCTGAACCCATGGCAATCCAGAAGCTGCTACCTCATCAGCAGGGTTGCCCTCCTGGGCTGGTCAGGACGACCTTTTGGGAGGGTGGACGTTTCCTTGTTTCCTTCTTCTGGAAAGAACAGACAGTGCAGTCCCCATAGCCTCCTACATCCCCTTCTTAAATCTGATGTCAGATCATGGAGCTTTCTGGGGAAACAATTCTATGGAACTTAGAAATTATGTTTTGATTGATTTGGGGGGTTGGTTTCTTCTGCCTTTATTTTATTCTCTACAGCTGCCACCAAGCCTGGCTTAGGGGCACTCTCCCCTTGTCCATGCCCCTTGTCTTTATTGTGGGTTTTGGATAATCTGTCTCTCTTTTTCTCCATCCATCCATCCATCCATTATCCATTCATCTCTCTCCCTTTTCCTTTTTTCTCTCTGTCTTGACAGAGGCTACACTTTCCCAATAGAATTTCAACAAAGGGAAAGGAAATAAACAAATGACATGCACACCTTTCTTTCAACTGCAAACAATGCCTAACATCATCAGAATCCCCCAGCCCTGTGCCCAGGCCTGATGCCCCTGACAGCTCTGCCACTGATGCCAGGGGCCTGGGCAAGTTTCTTAGCATCTCATTGCCTCAGTGCTTCTGTAAAATGGCAATAAAAGAAGTAACTATCTCATAGGACAATTTTGAGAATGAAATCAGTGGATTCCTGTGTACAAAAAACTTAAGGCTCAGAACATAGTAAGTGACAGATGATGGTCAGTTCTTATCATTAGTACTGGGCATGTGAGGTGGGGTTCTCACATCCCACCTAGGCAAGAGCTCCCCAACTTTTAATTCTTGGGCAAGCCTTCCTTTGACTGCGGCTGTGTACAGCATTATGTAGCCTTTCAAGGCTGCTGCGTCCAGCTGTACGGGCTGCACACCCCAACTCTGCAGACTTGCTCTCCTCCTCCCCACCAGGAGGAGTCAGGGCAGCATTTTAGGCAGACAGTTATGACAAACAGTGTTTGCAGCAGGGTTGATGTGTCACCTTCAAGGTCCTGGATGAAGTTCACTCTTTTGGGAGCACAGAGGTGTAGGAGACTCTTTGGGCAGGAGTTGGGAAGGCCCAAAGAGGAAAAGCAGAGGATGCTAAGAGCCTAAGCATGTGAGGGCAGAGGCCCTGAGAAGCCCCCAAATTACAGCCCCCACAGGGAGGGGTGTGTAACCTGTGCAGTCACTTGTGAGTGAGGTCCCTTGTTCTCATCATGCACTGGGTCCTCCCGTGATGTGACTGGTCCTGCCCGTAAGGCCTGGATTACGAAGGAGAAGGAAGAATCCACAGAGGTGACCCACTTGGAGGTGCAGCCAGGAGATAAGGAGAGTGATGGTGCCACACAGAAAGAGTTTAGTGAGGGCTGTGCCTTCTGGTGGAAGATAATCTTAAATTTGGACATGGCCCCTTGAGTTAGCTTTCCCTGTGAGGCTGTGACTTCTGTCTCTGGCAGAGGCGTGTGTAGACACATACACTTTGGGGGATGGCCTTACAAGCTCTTACTTTTGATTTTTAGCCACTGAGGCAGCACACTTCAATGCAGCCTTCACTTGTTTTGGTCAGCCCCTGTCCAATCTGGGGTACCCTTTGGGTTCCATTCCAGGGCTTTCTGGTGGCATGATGTGGGTGGTCCCAGGAGCCTGCTCTGGAATCCTGCACATACAACCTGGAGGCAAGAGAGAATTAATACATGTGCCAGGGGCTGGGAGCCCATCAATGGGTAAATGCCTCCCCGCTTTGTTCCAGCAAAAATGTCTCCTTAGCCTTGCAGTGCTGAGTACCAGTGACTGTGTCTGTGACCAACTCCACACAGTGCAGTGTGAGGATGGGGATGGGGATTTTCTCCTCCCATTTTTCACACTCTGAATAAGCCTATTATTAGGAGACTGTGCCATGATGCCCACTGTCTGCCACACAATCCCTGCCCCTTGACTGTGGGCCAGTCACTCTCCTCTAACCGATGGCATATGGCAAAAGGGATAGGGCATTGCTTCCATCATTAGCTTGCAAGAGAATAACTTCTGTCTAGTTAGAAAACTCTATTGCCTTCTCAGCTTGGAGGCTTTGATGAGTCAGGCCACCACAGTGAAGAGGCCCTTGTGGATAGGAACTGAGACCCTCAGTCCAGTAGGCAGATTCAGGCAACCAAATCCTGCCAAATGAGCATGTAAGCTTAGACGTGGTCCCTTCCCCAGTGGTGCCTTCAGATGAGACCTCAGCCCCAGTTGGTAGCCTTGGGAGGGGCATCTGAGACAGAGGACCCAGCTGAGCTGTATCTGGGCTGCTGCCCCATAGAAACTGTGAAATAACAATTATGTGTTGTGTTAAGCCAGTAAGTATGTGGGAACTCATTGTACAGCAGTATATAACCAATACATCCCATGTACCAAAGCCTTGGCCCCAGGCTCTGTCTGCAGACAACCCAGGCAACAGTGGGCTCTGCACTGGCCTCGCCCTCTGGAAGACCTGCTGGAAATCTGTGTGTACCCTTCTCCTCTTATCCATGGGACAGACACCTTGCTCAGTCTTTCTGAATGCTCATCACGCAGAGGACACCTTTCCCTGCTGTCCCCCTGTGCAGGAGTGAAGGCAGTTGACTTCTTGGTCAACAGAGTCTCTCCCTAGTCCATGCTCAGGTGCAGTTTGTGTCCCCTTCCCTGTGCTTTGTGCACTCTCCCAGGTAGTGGGAGGCAGTGGACACATTGCCAAAGGGGCAGCTGTCTGTGTGCCTAGACTGCTCCATTTAAGAACTGGTATAAGGAATGACATGTGGGGTCTTTAGGGCTTCCACGATCATGAAGCAAGTGATGGAGACCCTGGGCAGTGCCATCCTGTGCTCTGGAAGGAAGGCCACATCCTCCTCTCTTCCTCCAACAGACAAGCACACCTATGATAAAACAGTGTTGTCTTTGAGCGAGACACTTTACACAGGCAATATCCCATGTGATGCCACCGAAGGAGGGAGGCACTTTCATTTCCATTTAACAGATGGAAAAGGTGATGTGGCAAATGACTCACTGGCAGGTCACAGGGCAGCATGAACCCGGGTCTGGCCCATGCCAAGGTCTATGAATTCTTCAGACTCCAGGTACTGGCTCCTCACCTCAGCTTCCCGTCTCAGGCATGCGGGAGCCAATCCAAATGAAGAGATGATTATTTCAGTAGTTCGATCTGTGCTTCTCAGAGTGTGGTCTGTGGCCAACATTGTGACAGCACCCAGGGCCTCACCCAGACCCGCCATCTCAGGCAGCCAGGGCTGCTATAACAAAAGGCCATTGACTGGGGAGATTTCAACAATATACATTATTTTCTTATTGTTCTGGGGGCTGAAAGTCCCAGGTCTGGGAGCGGTACCATCAGGGTGGGGAGGCCTCCCTTACTGGTCTGCAGATGGCTGACTTCTCACCTCGGCCTCACCGGGATGAGGTGGGAACAGGGGCGGGAGAGAGAGCATGGACTTCTGTGTCTCTTCTCATAAGGGACTAAACCCATCATGGGAACTCCTCCCTCTTGATATCTGGTTCTAATTACCCCCCAAGCCCCCACCTCCCAACGCCACCATGCTGAGGGCTAGGGCTTCACCATCTGATTCTGCGGGGACACAAACGTTCAGTCCATAACACCCACCGAGTCGGCAGGTGATTCTGACGCGCCCTGGCATTTGAGGGTCACTGAAGATTCTGTGTGGAGAGGTGCAGGACTCACTGTTCCAGCTGTGGCCATACACGTCCTTGGGTTGTTCCTGAGGAAAGTTCTGCAGACAAGGGGAAAATGTCAACATGTTTACAGAGAGCTTTGAGCGCCCCAGATGCTGTCTCAGCATTTCCCAGATGGCAGGCCTTGAAATCAGTGTCCTAAACCAAGTAGGGGGCTGCTTGTGATTAATTGTTGCTGGAAGAGAGACTGCTTATAATATTCTTGTGCATCATTAGCCTTTGCAGAGAGGATGGGAATTGGTTTGATGCAAAAAAAAACAAAAAACCCCAAAAACTGAGCTGCAGCAGGGGGGACTAAAGTTAGACATCTTGATGAACTTCCAAGCTGTTAGGGGTCTTACTGATTTTTCTGACAGGAAGAGGCAGGTAAAGCCCTGAAAGCCAGAGTCACATGACTTTTAGTCTTTTATAGCAGTTGAACTTGGACTTCAGCAGACCAGCCTCACAAGCATTCATGACCTGTTGCAGCTGAGACACAAACAGAGCCATCATCAAATATCACTTTGCTCTCTGTCTTAGGGAGAAAAAGGGAAAAAAAAAATAAAACAAACAAGAGGAAGAAAGAATTTCATGTTTTTCTAATAGAATGAGGGAAGGAGTGGGCAAAAAACAACTGCAACCCAGCATTTCCGAGCTGCTGTCACAGCCATCCCCGCCTCAAAGCAACAAGAATCGCAAAGCCAAGTTCGATAAAGATGAAGAACAGCATGTCTGGCTGCTCTGGAATGCGCTGACCGTCCACAGCCAGGCCCCGGAGAAGGGAGAGATAAAGGGCTGCTGGAGACGGCCACTCTGAGATGGCAGATGCCATGGGTCTGCAGACGGAAAGGTGGCAGTGAGGAGAGATGAAGGCTGTCGTGGGGCTGCGCCTCTGAGGCACTCTGAACAGCCAGGGTTGTGACAGGTGTCAATCAGTGTTGACAGCCTCCAGGTCAAGCTGCCTTGGGTTTGCTGCCTTGGAGTGGCAGGTGGGGGTGGGAGAGGGAAGGCAGGAGGCACGGGCCGCTTTGTGTCTGTCTCCCGGTCTAGCTCAGCCCTGAGCAGTTGTTTGACTGGGAGCTGGTGTCTGCTTCTCTGCCAGCCTCAGTTTCCTTCTCTGTAACAGGGCAGGGGGTGGGCTAGACCAGTGGTTCTCAACCCTGGCAGGGCTGGGACTGGCTATCAGGTGTTTTATATATATATAACAGTCTCAAGCTGTTGCCCCGGTTAGAGTGCTGTGGTGTCACAGCTGATAGCAACCTCCAGCTCTTGGGCTTAAGTGATTGATTCTCTTGCCTCACCCTCCCAAATAGCTGGGACGACAGGCACCTGCCACAACGCCCGGCTATTTTTCCTTTTAGTTACTGTTGTTGCAGTTGTCATTGTTGTTTTAGCTGGCCCCGGGCCAGGTTTGAACACGCCAGCCTTGGTATATGTGGCTGGCACCCTACTCACTCACTGAGCTATGGGTGCCACTTGACGTCCCTCTTTTTAAAAAGCTTCCAGGATATTGTCAGAGGCTGAGAGCCCCTGGCCTAGTGTCTACACAGCTGGGCTTTGGCCTTCATTGATTTCTAAACCCACCCAAACTAGGACACAACACTGCACACGACAACAACCTGGCCTGTCCCTCACCAGAGCTCCTAGGCTTTCTCCTCCAGGGTACTTGGAGTCCATGTAACTTGAGTCAGCTGAGGCCCCTCAACAGCCATGGAGAGGTGGTTATTAGAGTCTGCAGGGGCCCCTCGCCTGGCACTGGAACAGGATTCCTGAGTCTCAGGAGGACTTTAGAAGGGTCACTGGTTCTCTGCAGGGAAGGGAGGTCCTTTAGGATTATGCAATGGCTACTGGGAGCCAGGCCAGTCCCAGCCTGGGTTCCTCTGGCTCAGGGGTCTCAGCACTGAACCCTGGTGCGTGTGACTTCTCCAGGCCTGTGCACTCATCTGGGAAATGCAGGCAGTCATCGTTCCTGTCTCACAGGTGATGGTCAACGAGAGCAATGCCTGGTGCATGGAAATAAAGTTCCTGCCCTTGTTATTGGCCCTTGGCTGGGCTGCACACTCTGGGGGTGGGGGCACGAGTCAGCACTGGACTCAACTTTGTGCCTGACTGAACTTTGGCTTTGCACGGAGCAGGCTGCCCATACTTCATGTATGAACGGATGTAAAGAAGGAAGGAAGAAGAGAGGGAGGGAGGAAAGAAAAGAGAGAGGGAACCTGACCAGTAGGCAGAATGTGCCCAGCGTGCAGAACGGGCCTGGCCGCGTGGAGATGCAGGAGGACTGAAGAGGGGACCTCCCGTGTTGGGCCTCCTCCAGCCACGTCTGTGCCCCTAGAGGTGCCCCTAGAATTCAGCATGGGATAACCTGGGTTGCTGTTCGCACCCCAGGGGCTGGTGTTGGAGGTCAGCTACTTTTAAAAACTTGAAAATGACAACCCATTCTCCTTGTTATTTCTTTTCTTTTGCCATCACATCAAGGCTATTTTGTTGTTCTATGTTCAGAAAATGTTTTTTAATCTCACAAATTATAGCTTCTCTAAATGTTCTTGTCATTGTAAATTACATTATGATTCCCAAGCCAATTTTTTTTTTTTTTTTGGTGCTGAAGTCAATTAAAAACATCCCCTCGGGCCCTTTGTCACAAAGTTCTACCTGCAGGCCCTACAGCTCTGCAGCCGAGACCTGCTCCTGACCCTCTGTGTCTCCCCAAATCTTGTTTCCAGAACATGCCAGAGTGTCAGCCTCCTCCTACCCCTGTCCCAACTCTGGGGGAGCAGGGGCCCTCCATACAGACCTGAATCCTCTGTGCCCCAGGCTTCCCTAGGAGCAATCTGAATCCCATTGGGCCCTTTTCTCTTTCAGGGCCCCAGGGTTCCCCCAGCCCGGGCTCTGCGGCCCCTACTTGTGGGCAGTGTGACTTGCCCAGCACAGACGGCTCTGGGCACATCCCCCCAGCCTCCCCCGCTAATGACTCATCCTTGCATGGCCGTTTGTTTGTGCTGGTTTCAGACAGACTAATGCTTTTAATGGCACATAATCATTTTTCATAAGTCATTTGATGCCACTAATCATCTCAGTAATATGCTGCGATGGAACGCAAAATGACATTCGAAATAGGACAAATGGCAGTGCGACTCCCAGCTTTTCCCTGTCTAATCTATATTTTACCATGTTCTTGGCTGCTAATGTCACCACGTGCCATTAATAAACAACTGCCTTAGGGTTTCCCCACCTTCAGGGTTTGAAAGGGCACTGGGGACACTGGTTAAAAATAATTCCTGCTGGAATGCCCGTGGCCAGGTGCCAGAAGAGGGCAGGAGGCAGCCGGGAGCCCCGGCCCTGCAGAGTGCAGGCCCAGCCAGGTGTGTTTGCTCAGGTGGGACCGAGTTCCAGGTGAAAAGGCCAGTGTGGAGGAGGGAGGACCAGGGGGCCAGAAAACCAGCTGGTGAGAATTTCTGACTAGGAAGATCTTAAGCTGGTTCTCTAGAGCCAGAAAGTTCCATGGAGGAAAGGATTTTACTTTTGGGAGGTGGCGGGCATGGGGCTCTGAGGAGACTGGGGCCAGGTCCTTCTTGCCTGCCTTCTCCTTGTCCCCCAGGCCTTTGGTCAGAGTAAGGGCCAGGGTCAGTGTTCAGAACTTTTTGAGACCTCCAGGTTGCAGTGAGCTTAGGACAGACTGAGTACCTGAGGGAACAGGGCACGAGCCTTCCCTACAGGGCCCGCAGGCCACGGGACCCCTGGACTGCCCTGATCCCACATTCAATGGGTGCTCGGGGCACCTGGGAGAGTTGGAAGTCAGTCATCCGGCTGCTGCCTGAACTTTCTGTCCTGATGTGGTTCCTTTCAGTTGCAAAGTAAATAAAATCAAGGGTCCTATCAGGGTCCTGAGCCTCAGGAGCCTACGTTCCTATGGCTGTAATCAGATCTCCTCACAGACCCGACTGCCCTTGTGAAAAATCTTTTGAGTAACAATGTGAATGAGCTCACGTCATACCCTAGTGCCCAGCAGAGAGTAAGTGCTTAATAAAATACAGCAATTACAATAAACAACAAGGACAGCGACAGGCTGGACACACTTCAGGAGACCCAGAGGCAGGACAGAGGGCTGGGACCATGACCTCCACTTGACCAGGGCAAATGGGTCCTGGCAAATAGCCCATTGTCACTCTCAGGTCCCATCCTCATACAGAGGGGCTGTGCAGGTGGGAGGGCTGAGCTCTTTCGGGTATTCTTTGTCCCTGTTCCTTCTCTTGGGTCTCCTGGGAGGACATTAGCACCCAAAGTCCCCAGCGGCGTCTCGCTATGCACTCTGTTAAGACAATCTCAGGCCTATGTCTGGGCCAAGGGGAGCTGGTGAGGGTCTCCTGAGTTGGTGGACAGGGCACCCAGGGGCAATACAGTGGAGTGTATTGGAGTGGTTAAGGGCAGGCTGTAGTCGTCAGAGTGACATGGATCTTGGCCCTGAGTCTGTCACTTAGCAAGTGTGCACACTGGATAATGAACCACACTGAGCCTCACGTGGTCATTTATAAAAGGATATTAATGACACCTCCCTCGCAGGATTACCAAGAAGATGAAATTAAAAAAATGTGAGCGAAGTGCTAAGCATGAAGTAGACCCTCACGCAGCATTAATTATTACAGTAGCTGCTCTGGGCAGGACTGGGGCCCCCGCTGGCCTCACGGAGCCCCCCAGCAGTGGTGCAGAAGCAGAACTCTGACACAGATGGGAGGACCTGGAAGGGACAAGCTATGTGGTCTCTGTAGGGGCCACAGTGGATTTCTCTCCTCTAGTGCTGTGTCCCCAGGCTGTGCTTAATCCCCTGCTGATGTTACATCAAGACAATGCACAGAGATTCAGCTGAAAGCCATCTGTTAGCAAATGGCAAAGCCTCTGTGGTGATGGCTGATGTTTAATAATTTAGTGTAAGCTGCAGGATGAGGGCTGACCAGAGCTCTGACATCCATTTTAATAAAGCCCTTCTCCATCCCTCCCTGAGCTCAGTCTGGGGGACCTGGGACCCCACCGAACCCTGCACATCCCTAAGCACTCAGCATCCTACTTATAGGCAGGAAAAAAATCAGAGTCTACAAGAGGACCTGTCCTCACCAGGGCGTCCAGGCGGCAGCATGGCCTTTTCTGCTTCCAGGACGACGGCACCAAACCCATGCAGATGGCCTCTTTTGCTAAAGCCAGAGCAGCAGTGGCAATAGTTACTTTTGATTGGTAGTTATTCTGTGCCCGGTGTTAGGCTGGGATGAGTTTGGGGAATCCTCCCCCAAATCCTGAGAGAGGCATCAGCTCCTGGTCTCCCAGACACGGAAACTGAGTCTCACAAAAGTGAAGTAATGTGTGCAGCTAATAGGCAGTAGCATGGGGAGTCAATGTTTGAACCCCAAATTCCTGCTCTTCGCCATGTGGGTGAGCTTAAGTTTTTGCTCTGTTTAGTACGAAACTCAGAATGGGTAACCCGTAGGGACTTCTCTTCCTCTCCTTCACTTTCCTCTTTTCCCTCCCTCTCTCTTTCCCTCTCTCTTCCCTTACAGCGAATATCACTAATGTTCCTTATTAGACCAGGACTTTGCTAGGGGCTGAGGGAACAGAAATGAGCAGGGCACGTTACCAAGGAGCGTTTGGAAGCCCAGTTGACTGTTCTAGCTGCGGCCTCTCAGGAGGAAATGATCCGGAGGTCCTGTGTCTGCCCCAAACTGACTATTTGGGGATCCCTCTTACAGCCCCTCCAAGAAGGCTTGCCAAGTCCCCAGTCCCTGGAGCCTGAACCTTAGACAGAGCCTCAGGATACAGGCTGCCATGGTCTCTTCTACCCCTCCCCACCCCCAGACATAAATCCCACAAGTTCTTGGCCCATTGTTGCTTACGCAGTATGGTTTGGAGGATTTCCCTAGGTTGTATCCATAGCTGGTAATGGGTGGCTGGGAAGTGGGTGTCCTCCTCCCGATAGGATGGCTGGTCTCAGGGCTGGGTGCCTGGGACAGGGATGAAATAGGGCAGCAATGCATGGACAACTGCCCCTTCCCTCCACCCACCCTCTTTCTGTGGCCTAAGTCCAAATGACAAGAGGCCTCCCATCAGAGGACAATAAGCCTTAGGGACAGCTACGTGGACTCTCAGGCAGTGCCCAGCGTGTCTGCCTAGTAAAACCTGTCATTTCATTGTTTCAAGAGCACAAATGTGCTGGGAAAACACACCTCCAATTGCCTTTTCCTTACACTCCGTGCTGTGGGGTTCCCAGAGTCTCATGTCTGGCTAGATCATTTTGCGTGGCCCATACATACACCACATGTGGCATCCTCAGCATTTGGGTGGCAGAAAGCCCAGTGAACTCCCCGTGTGAGGCAGGTGGAACCTATCAACACGCTATCAACTCTAAGCCCCCAGGATACAGGGCCTCATGTGGGTCTCTATGGCACCCCAGCCCATGGCATGCTGCCTGGTGTCTAGAAGAGGCTTGTCCTGGAGGATGAGACAGTGCCCCTCTGTAGTGCCTGTGGGTGTCCTCTACCCCACCTCTGATCTTCCTGACTCTGTGACCTTATGTTCTTATCTCTAAAATGGAGATAAAAGAGTGCTCCCTCAGTTGTTTCTCTGTGGATTAATTGAAATAATATACATTTAGTTGCCTGGCTCAGGGTAGATGGGTGCTCAGTGAAGACCCTTAGACCCTATTAGTGATAAACCCATGGTTTGTCCATACAGTAACATAGCACCCAGCACCCAAATGGAACTAACTCCTGATGTTCAACCCACCTGAATACATCTTAGATGCAGTCAACTGTGAGAGAAGCCAGAATCCCAGGGCTTCCCAGGGTCTATGACATGCTGGCAAAGGCCAAACCACGGAGAGTGTACAAGATCAGTGGTGGCCGGGGGCTGCGAGTGGGAGGAGAGGCTGGCCACGGGGAACTCTGTGGGGTGGTGGAACTGCTCTGTGACTTACATGTTGCTGTGGCTATGTGATTGTGTGCATTTGTGGAAATGCTCAGAGCCATTTGCTTTTAGAAAGGGTGCTTTTTACTATATAGAAATTATACCTTAATTAAAAGAAATAAAAAAAAAACGTGGATCCTGAAACAATGAAAGTCCAAAACAGCCTCGCTGGCCTTTGGAAGACTCATGTGGTCCTCTGTGTCCTGATTCCTCTCATCGACATCGGCTCAGAGGGCCATGGGCGGTGCTGGCATTTCCAGCTCATGGGGAGAGGAAGCCCAGCACATGGCTGAGCTTGGACAAATCCTTCTCTAGGGAAACATAGGCAAGGTGGAAATTCACACCTGGATGCCTGAGAGTTGGCTAATGGGAGCCCAATGGTTCATGTCCAGGAAATAACTAATGGTAGCAGGATCATTGGGTTAAGAAAGCCTGCGTCCATTAGGAAGGGGGTGGTGTGCAGCGGAGGGCACTGGGCTAATGGGGAGTGCGGGCTAAGGCGGGCAGTGAGCCCCCAGCCTGATGGATGGTCGCAGCCAAGTGGCAAACCCAAGGGCATAAAATTGTCTCCTGCAATAGGTCAGTTTCAGTTCCAGCAGGCAGCAAAGGTCTTGTTAGTGCCTCCGTCATTAAGCAATATAGACACAGGTAATTTGCTTCACTCTTCAGATGCAAAGTTAAATGACTCATCATTATCTTATTAATGAAATCAGAGGCTGAAAATGAAGCTCAACTGGCATCTCTCCACAGCAGCACTTTCTGGAGGGGTCAGACGTTCACAGCCGGCCCTGATGGTTCAATTCTTCCACACTTTCTCTGCCATTCCCCAGAGCTCTCCTGTTTTTGCTCCTGGCCTCCCAGGCAGCTGGGCAGATGGTGGCATCCCAGGCCTGAAGGCAGAAACTCTGTCTCCCCGAGGACCCTTCTAAATCCCAGCCATGGGAGTGGCAGCCTTGGCCCCTGGGCTGGACTCCAGGAAGCTGCTCTTACATGGGAGCTTCACAGACATGGCTGGCTCAGAGGCCTGAGGGCTAGGTTTGGCTAAGAAGAAGAGGGGCCATGCTTTGTGACATCTCTTTGAGCTACACACAGCTGCACATGTTACACTCTCTGCACTGTCTCACCAAAATCTTCCTCTCTCTATTCCATAGTTGTGCCCATGAGAGCTAAGAAATGGGAGGGGTTCAGCTGCAAGCAACAACACCTAGCTGGAAGGGACTTCCATCATCTTTTTCTTTTTTTGACACAGTCTTACTCTGTCACCCTGGGTTAAGTGCTCTGGCATCCAAGCTCACAGCAACCTCAAACGCTTGGGCTTAAGTGATACTCTTACCTCAGCCTCTCAAGTAGCTAGGACTAAAGGTGCTTGCCACCAAGCCAGGCTAGTTTTTTTTTTTTTTTTTTTTAAGAGACAGAGTCTCTCTTTATCGCCCTCAGTAGAGTGCTGTAGCATCACAGCTCACAGCTACCTCCAACTCCTGGGCTTAGGTGATTCTCTTGCCTCAGCCTCCCGAGTAGCTGGGACTACAGGCACTGGCCACAATGCCTGGCCAGTTTTTTGTTGCAGTTTCGCCAGGGCCGGGTTTTAACCCATCACCCTCTGTATATGGGGCCAGCGCCCTACTCACTGTTTTTCTAATTTTTTTTAGTAGAGACAGGGTCTTGCTCTGGCTCAGGCTGGTCTTAAACTTCTGAGCTCAAGTAATCCACCTGCCTTGGCCTCTTGGAGTGCTGGGATTACAGACTTGATCCATTGCACCCGGCCTACACCATCTGTTTCCTCATTGAGGGCCTGGAGGTGAGTGTTCTGGAGTGGCTGCAGCGGACAGCAATGCCAGGGCTATGGCCAGCCTCTTGGTAGTTTTCTCAGCTTTCCTTTTGCATCAGAAGATGGTGCCAGCAACCCTAAGCCTCTCTCCTCTCCACCCATGCTCACAGGTAGCAAGGAGAACAAGGCCTCCCTTCGTCTCCTTTCTGTCTCTTTTAAATCAGGCAGGACAATTTTTTTCTGGAGGCTCCACATAGATCCCCTTGGGACAGGCTGTACTTTCATTCCCAGCAGCAAGGGGGTGGGACAGTGGCTTTATGCTTTTTGGCAGGAGGTGGGCTTTGGAGGCACTGGGTGGGAGGGTGGTCGTGCGGTACATGGAGAACAGTGCCAGAAAGAGTTTCGGTGTTTTGTCTGAGACCACGAAGGTCAGCAGTGGTGAGAGAGGGTCCGTGTTTGCCCCCCAAGCATGTTCTCTGAACCCAGAGCCAAACAATGCAAGTGGTATGAAGAGAAAGCATCCCCCTGGGAGGCCAAAAGACATTGGGGGAGAATGTCGTATGCACACTAACAAAAGGACCCCAGCATCGTCCTTACAAACCAACGTCCCTAATAAGCCCAACCTGAGAGACCCCCCTGGAAAGCACTAATACGTTCTTTATTTACTATGACTAGGGGATAAGATGCCCTGAGTGGGAGAATATTTTCAGTATCGGGGCTTTCTCCTTTCAGTGGGAACATGGATTTGTTGGGACACTTTGGAATGAAATCCCGTAATGTGCCCCGCCTGTTTATTCTCTCGGATCAGTTTCTGGCCTCTTAAATGGAGCCAATCTCTGTCCCCTCTCTCTTCATTCCATTCTTTTGGAAGATTAAAAACAAACAAAACAAAAACAGGAACCCAAACATACGAAACCAGAAACATTACATCTTCACACTGTGCTATGCCAGAAGCTCTAGGCCAAGGCCTTTCCTCTCCTCTCTTAGGCGATAAAGTTCCTAAGGACACAGTCCTAGGGGACTTCCCTCCGCATGCAGAAGGCAATTCTTCTTCTATGTTCTGGTTCTGGCCTCCCTGGTGGGCGACATGGCTGAAGGTAGGTGCTGCTCTCCATATCTGATGGAGGGTCACTCTGATCTCTGGGACCTTCCTGCCACCACTCATTCATCAATGGCTGGGCGGTTCCTTTTTGCAGCTGACACCCATCGTAGGCTCTCCCTGTTGGTTGGAGCAGTTGACTCAGCCCGGCCCCTCATCTTCCCATTGGCTAGGAGCACTGAGATTGGCATGTCTTCAGTGTCATAACAAGCACACTGTCTCCTGCTCCAGAGACCCCAGCTGCTGTGCATTTCTGATTAGTATTTTACAGTTACTTTTTGAACCAGATCCGGGTTCGAACTCCCCACCCCCGGTATATGGGGCCGGCGCCCTACTCCGTGAGCCACAGGCACCGTCCTGATTAGTATTTTTATTCCTTCTTCGCTTCTTCCTGCTCTTGTTGGGATTGCTTTGGTCCCCATGAGCTGTGCCTGATTTGGAAGGTAAAAAGCAAGAAACAAAGCCTGTGAAGCCGGAAACATTAATTTTCCACACTGCACCACATCAGAAGACTCCGGACGAGGGGCCTGAAGGTCCTTTCTCACATCTCTGAGGGAATGAAGTCCTGGGGTTTCCCTTAAGATTCAGAGAGCATCTCTGTGTTTATTTCCAGGTTCTGCCTCGCATCAGACACAATTGCTGAGGTCTTCACCGGCAGACTCTGGGGCATGGAGGGGAGGGGAACACGGTGCACCCGTGATGCTAAAGGGTGCGCCGTCTCAGAGGCTTAGGTGTTTCTGAGGAGTAAGAAGCTTTGAGGAAGGAGAGGGAAGCAGATGGGACCAGGGAAAGTTGGGACAGGAAAGGGAACAAATTTAGTGCCT
>NW_003852413.1:7715780-7720266 GCF_000181295.1 Otolemur garnettii
AAAAAAAAAAAAAAAAAAAACCCAAACAAACAAAGAAAAACTTGGAAAGCTTCCATTTACAGGTGACAGAACAGAGGCAAAGAGGTGAAGCAACTTCTTTTCTTTTTTTTTTTTTTTAAGAGACAGAGTCTTACTTTGTCTCCCTTGGTAGAGTGCCATAGCGTCACAGCTCACAGCAACCTCCAGCTCTCTTGCCTCAGCCTCCCCAGTAGCTGGGACTACTGGCACCCACCACAATGCCCAGCTATTTTTCTGTTGCAGTTTGGCTGGGGCCAGATTCGAATCCACCACTCTGGGTGCATGGGGCTGGCACCCTACCCACTGAGCCACCCTGAAGCAACTTTTCAAAAGTCACACAGCCGATGAAGGACTTGAAGACACCTGCGCTGACTCTGACACCCTGCAAGCCAGGCTGGTAGCATGGCCTGGTTTGGGCCAGAACTAGGCACAAGTGTGTTGGATTCTCACTGTACCTTAGCTCTCTGCTGAGCCTCAGTTTCCCCACCTGGAAGAACTGACCTGATATTTCCAGCTGTTCCAAACTCTTGATGGGAAGGGGTTCCTCCCTGCCGTGTGGACAGACCACACAGGGATGCTGCTTCTCACAGAGAACCAGATGGCTGGGGTCTTTTGATCTCATGGTGCAGCACTATTGGCCTTGGGAGGGTGGGCCGTACCTACAGGTGGCTGCTGTAAATGTGGAAGGACACCAGCCAGAGCCCCAGGGAGAAGGACCACCCCAGGACCCTGCAACAGCCCCTGAGACATCTGCAGTGCATGAATCTGCAACTACCCCCTACATTAAAGCTCTTCCTTTTTTCTCTGAGCTCTCCCCTTCCCTCCTCACCTCAGTCTCCCCTCTCCAAGAAAAGTGCGGGTGGCCTTGGGGAGTTAGAGAGGGAGTGGCTTGTTCAAACACAAACCAGTCACACTCTACCTGGAGGCAGCCGGGCCTGGAAGTTGAATGGGCAGAGCTCAGGTCAGTTTGGGGGCCTTGTCCTTCCTCTCCTGTCTGAGAAGGAAAAGGAGACCCTAGAAGTCCCATGGGATTCCAGTCCCCCTTAGGGTGATGAGCTGCCAGGTCATGTGACAGCCATGGTCACGTGACTCTCCCAGCATCAGGCTGGGCTCCTCTGGGCCACCTGTGAGTCATCCTTGTGACGCCTTCTTTGCCAGAAGGCTGTCAGCTGCTGGCGATTCTGTCACTGAGTCACCTTGCTTTACAAGTGAGGTTCATCATGACATCCTGGTGTCCGTGCAGATCCGAATCTTGGAGGGGGTTGCTCCCAGACAGCCGGGCGAGTTGGCTAGAGATGACTTTTGGAAAGTTGCTTCCCCTTTTTGCCTCTGTTCTGTCACCTGTGAATGGGAACAAAAGGGCTTTCCTCTCAGGCGTACGAGCACCTGGCCTGGCAGAGCAGGTACTAAATTTGTGCTCTTTTCTTTCCCAGTGGAAAGGGGTGGCCTGAGGGACAGGGCTGAAGATAATGAGAACAGTAGGTCACACAAAGTGAGCACAGCTTACGTGCCACATACTGAACTTACCTGGGGAACCACATTTCACTGTCCTAACTTTCATACCGGGGAGATTCTATTATTTAGCCCCATTTTACAGACGAGGAAGCTGAGCCTGGAGCAGATAAGTAAATGGCCCAAATCCCGCAAGACAAAGAGTGGGGATGGGCTTGGAGCCTGGTTTTTCTGCTTCCCACTACTTGCCTTTTTCTACAATACCATGTTGTCTCTTTAAAAGTCCACGATTCCAACACTGAGAGCCGGCTCTCTGTTTTCAGGATGGAACAGTTCCCAGGGCCTTGGCACTTCCGTTGGCACCAAATGAAGAACCAAAATAGGACACACCAAATGGATTCAATTTTGCCTGAGCCTCGGTCTGCAAGGCTTAGAGGGGTGTGCCCTGGGAGGAGATTGGAGCTGGCCCGGGGGCCCTGCACTCCCTCCTCATCCCGATGCCTCCGCCCCATTCAACAAGCTGTTTAGTGCTGGGGTAGGACTTGGCTCCACACTGCTGGTTTTTAAAAGGCGGCTCACTCATAGCTATTCAGATTTCAGAAATAAATGCTCTGCACTACCGATCAAAACGCCTGGAGTCAACAGAGCCAGTGACATCTTAAGAAATGCACCCAGTACTTAAGGCTTTCATCTTAATTATACATGTTCAAATCATAGACAGATTTTCTCCTTCTGGTCCTGAATATCAGAGCTGCCAAATCCAATTGAATCATCTTCTTTTAAATGCATTTTGCAGTATGCGTTTCACCGTTTTCCCAATTTCCATTGTAAACGAGCACCAGAATTGTGCTGAGGGCCCTTTTCTTGCAGGCTGCATTATTCAACCAGCAAATGAAGAAAGGAAAATGCTGATTGCAAAAGAATTAAAAAATGGTCCTGGGCAGCCTCTGGGTTTGGTTAGAGCTGGCTGCAGCCAGGCCCAGGAACTGTCTTTGCTGCAGGGTTTTCAATCCCTGAACCCAGGTG
The DNA here is from genome assembly GCF_000181295.1 of Otolemur garnettii. Taxonomy (NCBI): domain Eukaryota; kingdom Metazoa; phylum Chordata; class Mammalia; order Primates; family Galagidae; genus Otolemur; species Otolemur garnettii. The sequence goes on from NW_003852413.1 coordinate 7,718,277, forward strand.
GGGATGGAGGGAGGAAGGAAGGTGTTCCTTGCAGGGGGACATTCAGAGTGGTCTGAATGGGCCAGTTCTCAGGCCAATGTCCAGGGCTGGGCAGGAAGGAGAGCTGTGGATGTCTGCAGGTCTGCTGTCATTGTACCACCACTGTCATCAGTCATCAGTACACATGACACACACTTTAATGTCTGCCCTGTCCTGCCTCTTACAGTCTGGGGGACTGGATCACTCCCAGGGGATACCTTGAATATTAAGGGTTGTGCTGATAGCCCATGCCCTCGTCATCAGCTGTGCCCACTGCTTCTGCCTTCCTGGGGGTGAGGTTTGAGCTCACAGACTTAGGAGGGGTGACAGCTGCTGGCAGTGAGGGAGCCATCCAGGGACCCAATGCCCAGAATTCTGCTGGAGTTTGTGTTCCATGTCTTGAGTGTTGTCCTCTCCCCACTCAGGGACACTCCTGTTACCACATACCACCTATTCTTTTCCAGTCACTCTCACACTTGTTGATTTCACTGACGGCCAAAGCCCTGAGCAGCACCAGAGCAGAGGTCTTTGGGCCCATTTTACAGAGCGGAAGAATGTGGCTTTGGTTCAGACTGGTGCTCTGGGTTCACTTTGCTGCATGTGGACCCCGCCGTGTCTCCTTCGGGAAAATTACTTAACCTATTCCTCCGGCTCCTAATCTATAAAATGGGGACACTGATAGACCCTTCATTGGGCTGATGGAGGATTAAGTGGGTTACCCCTTATAAGCCCCCAGAATAGTGCCGGCACTCATCATAAACTCATGTGACATCACATAGCACGGTTGGGGCAGAGCCGAGGTTGGGACCCCCCATCCTGCACTCAGCCTGTGCTTCCCACCACCACTTCTTATTCACAGGACAGAGATTTGTCACCCAGTCACAAGCTGAAGGCCACTTTGGAGACAGATCTGCTCTCAGGACAATGGGTAAAATGAACTAAGCCCAGCAGGGAAGATGGCATCTCCACATCGGTCAGTGGGGCCTTACTGGGCTGACTGTGCAGTCCATACAAGATTGCCAAGGAGGGCACTGAGCCCAGAACTCCAGAAAACCCAAAGGTGGTGACACTGATGTCAGAGCTGGGCCTTAGGCTGGGGCAGGATCGGGCCCCTCTCTCCTTACTGGTCAGTGCTGGGGGGTCACACCTGCACTGCTACAACTTCTTGCCCCCTTCCCTCTGCAGGTCATAGCCTCAAGGAGGCCCGAGACCCTCTGGCCAGCTTCCTGCCATGGCTGGGTCTTGAGCAGTTGGCTTTGTGTCATGTCCTCCGGCTCCCCTATAATTTCAGCTCCAGCTGCAGTGGAAAGGGTCCAGGCACGTAGACAGAGACCCACCTCGGCACCATCACGTGCTTCTCTTTTCTATTCTGGACTTTTCCTAGGGCTGTTAGGTTGCCAGCTGGAGGGAGCAGAAACACAGGGGAGTTGATGCCTTGGGGGGTGGAGGTGGTGGGTAATTCCCAGGGACAATGCCAAGGCCCGTCCTGCCTGGGTCCTGGTTGCCATGGCAGGGATGCTCTTTGATGTGGTCTCTGTTGGTTCTCCCTCATCCTGTCTCACTCTTCCCATTTCTGCACACCTGCTTACGGGGCATCTGTGTTGGTTCATTCACCCATTTTACAGCCGAGAAAGAGTGAGGCTCTGAGGCTTTAATGCACTTCTGAAAGTTACAGAATAAATAGCAGAGCCGGGAAGGAAACCAGCTCTGATCCAGCTCCTTTGTATTTAACCTGAGCTCTTCTGCCCTTAGGAATGATCCTGTCGGATCTGAGCTGCTACTGCCTTGCTTTCGCAGCCATCTCTCCCCACCTCCCAAACCAGGAATTTACAAATTTACAAATTGGCATGAAGATCTCTTTCTCTCCATTCATTATTTAAAAGTAGTGTGGATTTCCCCAGGCCGTGAGGACAGGGGTGATTGCACCCTGGGGTTACAATAGATAGAAGGCTATGACTTCTATCACCCCTCC
>NW_003852413.1:7720997-7722597 GCF_000181295.1 Otolemur garnettii
AGGTCAGAGGGCTGGGGTGAGGCCAGCCAAATCATTTGTCCAGCCCTATTTACAATGAAAATGTAGGGATCTTTGTTCAAAAAGCAAAAATAAACAAACAAGCCCCCTACCTTTCCCTGCCTTTCCTAGTCTTTCTTTTCTCACCTGTCACGATGTTTTCATTCGCTGTAAGTCGCCCTCCCTCGGTGTGGGAACGCCTGTGGAGTGCAGACCTTCATGGATATGTGGGGCTCCGTCTCACAAACTCAGTTCACAGGGTGCACACAGCTGACCTCCACCCTCTGGCACCCAACCCTGGCCTACCATCTCCTGGGCAGGGCAGGCGGGCAGCAGTGTGGCTGGAAAGCACGGGGAGCAGGAGGCTGAGAATCCCCCCAGGGAGGTGGAGAGACGGCAGGCAGGGCCCCTGGGGCCTCTGAGCCCCTCCCGCGCCCCCTGCACATGCCCCACCGTTGCATCACACGTCACTCACAAGTCACAGATTCAAAGAGAACATCAAGAGTTTTAAGAGGGCGACTCCAGAGGATCAAACTTCGAGTGTGGGGTCCCCCTGGGTGCAGGACCCTGGGCCACTACCTGGGTCACAAGCCTGTGAAGCCAGCCCGAGTGGCACATCTCAGAGCTCCTATGCTTTAGGAGATGCGAGCACATCACCCTTCTCCCCAGCTACCTGCTGGCAGTTGGCATTTCTGTATAGACGCAAGATTCCCTGGGTTACTACTGCTGGCTCCACGCCCAGGAGACCGGGGGTGGGGGGGGCAGCCAGCTCTAGGCAACACCCCTTTCAACCACCCACCTGCATCTTCTTTATCCCCCAGCCCCCAGGGTGGGAGCTCAGGGAGGCCCCTCCTCCCCAGCTCACCCAGGGGTCCCAGCCAGAGATGCCTGATGCTCCCTGGAATCTGCACCCGTGGGGGTAGGTAGATAAAGGTGCTAATAAGAATGCTAATTAATTGCAGCAAGCTCTAGAGCGTTGCTGTTTTAATGCTGCGAGGAGGAGAAGTCATTTATGGTTTTCCTCCTTCCACCAGCTCCCCTATACAATTATTTCATCTGCTGCAGAGAATGTGCAGATCGCTAATAATTATTAGATCTGATCGTCATTAGCCTCCAAGCTCCAAGGAGCGTGCTCAGCACATTCTCGGCGCCTGACCTCCATCACTGAGTTCAGGGATGGGCAGCAGGCAGAGCAGAGGGGCGAGTGGCTGCTTTCTCGGGGGTTAGGAGAGGACTTGGTCTGCCCACCTGTGTGTCTCGCCTGTCACCAGGAAGAAGCCTTGCTCCCGCCTTCCCGCACATTGCTGCAGATCCCGTCCCTAGGTCTCTGGGGGCAGAGAATCACCTGTGAAAATGACAGTTAGATGCATACCCACATCTAAAGGTGTGTTCTAGAGACACCGGGCCTGTTTCAGGTTTAGTTAATGAGTGAAGGGTCCAGGTAGAGAAAATCCAGGCACCTTCTTGAGTAGGAGAGAACGGAGATTAGCACAGGGTGCCTTTTAATTTAGCCAGGGCCCTGAGGAAGCAGCTGGCACTTTTGAAGCGTTCACTGAAGAGAGTTTAATGAAAGCACTATTGGAGAGGTGTAGGCAGGTGCGTT
>NW_003852413.1:7722882-7727768 GCF_000181295.1 Otolemur garnettii
CTAATGACCCCAGGGCCAGGTGCCAGACAACTAGGGACAGCGCCCAGGCCCCAGAGCCCACTGACATTACTCCACCAGCCAATCCTATTTCAGCCGGCCCTGCCTTGTCCATTTTTTCCCTGAGGAAACTGCAGTAGAGGCTCTTGCCATAGTTCTCTTTTTCCCCCCTGCCTCGTGACCAATCCACGGCTTCTCTATGTGGTCCTGGGATGGGAGGGGAGGGAGATACACTCCCTGTCTGTGTGAGTGTGAGACTCATAGACTGTCTTCAATAGTAGTCTCTCTGTTGACTTTATCATGCCCCACCCCCACCTTTTATGAGACAGAGTCTCCCCCTGGGTAGAGTGCCATTACCTTATAGCTCACAGCAACCTTAAACTCTTGGGCTCAAGTAATCTTCCTGCCTCAGCCTCCCATGTAGATGGGATGGCATGCACCCACCACAACGCCTGGCTAGTTTTTCTATTTTTAATAGAGATGGAGTCTTGCTCTTGATCAGGCTGGTCTCAAACTCCTGAGCTCAGGTGATCCACCCGCCTTGGCCTCCCAGAGTGCTGGGATCCTGGCCTTTTATCAAGCCTTACTAGTAACAAAGCCACTGGAACAGCAGGGCTAAGGGAAACAAAGACAGGAATGAGACATCCTGAGAGTAGCCAGAAGCCGCTGCCCACCTGAGGCCTGCAGGAGCGAGAGAAGGGAGTGGCCTTCACAGAGTCCAGCAAGAGCTGCGCCTCCGCCTCCGAGAGGGTGCTGGGGATGTGGCTGAAGGATAGCAGCAGGGCCATGGGAAAAGGGGAGAGGGCACATCCCTGGACATTTCTTTCTTCCCACCTCCCACCGCCAGCTGGGCCCCCATTGGGTGAATCCAGCCAGATGCCAGAGGACAGTTCCTGGAGCCCTACGGGGCAGCAGTGAAGGACCGATCTGCAGAAGAAGTTGCTGAGTCACCAAGAGGACCTTCCCTGGTGAATGGCAGGTACTTTGGAAAGGGATGGGGGTGAGTCAGAGAAGACTCTATGCTCTAAGGAGCCTCCGTTTTGGTGTCTTGGGAAGAGATATTCAGGATGAATGGATCTCAGAGTGGTACAGGCCAGCATCTCTTAGTCCTGTACCAGGTGTACAAATCCCCCTAGAGTCTCCTTAAAATACAGATTCCAGCTGAGCAGTCTGGGACAGGCCTGCAATGCTCCATCTCTGATAAGCCCCGGGGTGACGCCATACAGCTGTCCATGGTCCACACATGAGTAGCCAGGCCCAGCTGGCCTGGATCTCCCTTCCCCTCTGCTCATCTACCCCACATGGGGCTGGTTGCCTCAGATGGCCCCAGTCACCTGTTTCTCTCTGACCTGTCCTCACCAGCCCTTTCCCTCTGCTCAGCACTCCTGAGCACCTTTGAAATTCACTTTTCTCCCTCTGTCTCAGGTGATGGTAGATAAAGGCATTTCTTACCATCTGGCCAGAAATCAACTTCCCTAAGATAGCTGGACCTGGGGTGGGTAACTTAAAAAAAAAAAAGAAGTTTAATTAGCTGCAATTAACACAAACAAATTGATTTGACACAGCTGCAATTACCAGTCTTCCCTTTTCACACTAAATCTGCCGTTCATTTCTCCACTTGCCAAAGAAGGACTGGGAAGGACGGTTGAGATGTGGGTGGTCCCCACCCAGCCTTGCTGTGCCCTGTGGGCCCCTGGCTGCCAGTGTCCTATGCAGTCACAGGGCTGGGGCGAGGAAGAGGTGGGCAGAGAAGGGAGCTGCCTTTGTGGAGTCTCTGCCACATGCCAGACATGGCACCAGGGTCAGCATTCACCGCCTGCCTCACCGTCGCTCTGCAGAGGCACTAGTGGCCCCCTTTTATAGAGGAGGAAACTGAGGCATGGCCAGGTGTGGTGGTAAAGATGGAATCGGTTTTGTGTCTCGTTCTAAAATCAATGCTCTTTGTTCATTCTCCAATGTAGCTTCCAAATAGGACTGTGGCCCAGTAAGTATAGCAGACATGGCCTTCCAGATTTGGGGGGCAGAGGGGTGGAATAGATACTCAACACTAGGCAATCAGAAGAGATAATATTTTAATGCAATATTAAAAAATAAAAATGCAACCTGCCCCCAAAATTTATGATGAAAAAATTAAACAAATTTCAAATAAAGATAAAATCCCATCTGTCTGAGAAGGGGCTGGCAAGTGTGCTAAGCTTTGGGGGCGTCCCCTTCCATTGTGTTCAGGAGGCGAGTACATCCCTTATACTTCCCTAGTCCCAGCTTCTCTTCAAACCTTAAGAAGATCTTTACCTCCTCCCCTCCCCACTTGCCTCCCTGATCTGCAGGCGAGGGGAGGCCCCCACACTGTCCTCAAGGCTGGGGCAGGGAATCGGGGGGGCAGACCCCTTGTAGTTGCTAAGTGGTGTTCATATTTTCAGGATCCAGTGTTGTCTCTTTTATAAACTGGGAGCTGGAAGCCTAGACATCTGCCTTCCACATCTTTGAATGATGTCAGAGTGGGGGGGTGAACCCCAGAATGGTCCTGCTTGCAGGCGCACTACCCTGGTAGGTGGTGAGTGGGGCTGGGGTCTGGGTTTACTCTGCTCAGGGCACTGGGGGAGAGGAAGGCAGCATGACCTTTGACCCCCCTGGGTCACCTGGCCCCTCACCTCTGCCAGGCTGCTGACTGGGGTCTGCCTTGGGAAGGGTCTCCCCGACCCACTAAGCAGCCCCCTGGGTTGTGGCATGGTGCAGTCCCTCCCTGGACAGCGGCTGAGCTGCTGCTGAGCGGAGAGGAAGGAGAGCTGGGCTGTCTCCAGGAGGCACATGAAGATTAATTAGGTCAGCCCATGAAGAATGTGGGAGTGAGAAGTCCGGCCCTTTCCCTCCCCAGGGAACAGACACTTCCATGGAGTGGGGCAAATTCCCTGACCTTGGCAGGGGTTCCTGGGCCTGGCCCTGGCCGGGATGGTCCCTCCCTCCCTGCCTTGCCTCCTGTCCCAAAGCCCCAGGGTAATCTTCTCCCTCTGCCTCCTCCCCCAGCAAATCAATTTGGGCAGGGAAAGGAACAAGCTATTACAGTTAACACCACTCCGCCCAGGATCGCCCGGTCTTCACTATTCATCATTCCTAATTAATTAAAAAGTAATTACTTATGGATCTGACTTTCATTATTTACACCCCCCAGGCTATGAGGATATTACTTTCCCCTGGTCCCTCTGGTTCCTTAAGCTGCTCTGGTGCCAGCGGTTGCAGTGCAAAGCATCTCCAGGTCCAATCACAGGCGACATGGTGGTTGAGGGGATATGAGTCCCCACGGCAGGCCTCAGGGACCTACTGCCCCTACTGAGAGCCCAGGGAGGGGGGGACTTTGAGGAGAGGGAGGTGCCAGGGTCTGCTGATGTGGCAGATTAACCTGTCCAGAGGGGACAGCCTTGGAGCCTTGCTGCTCTGTGTGACTGGGGACCAGACCCACACTTATGCAGATGTTCAGTCCTCAGGCTGACCTGCTGGACCAGGATCTGCATTTTAACAACTTCCCTGGGGCTTTGGTAGCACATTGCCCTGAGCAGAGAGGCAGGGTGCCACTCTTCCTGGCTCTGCCTATAACTGTGCAGGTTGTAAACTGTACAACATCTGGGCTGTCACCACTTGCCGGCTTCTCAGGCCCCTCCCACTTTGAAATGGCTTTCCTGCCCTCAAAATGTATCCCTTCAGGGCTCTGTTTGCTTCCTCCTATCTGAGCACACCTAACCTGGGGAGCAAAGCCAGGCTAATTACTCACCTGAGGTGGGGGGGTGATACGTTTTCCTCCCCTGCCTCTAACAAAGCTGCAACACGAAAGAGCTTTGACACACCAGGCTTTCTTTAAGGCTCGCCGACTATGTACTCTTGGATAAGTGATTTCTCTGGGCTTGTCCCGGGCTTCCCATTCTCAGAGCGGGTATGAGGGATGAGTGAGCACACGGCGTGCAGTTAATTGCAGTGATTATTATTATTGTTGCGTCAGTCTGAGGCTCAGCTCCATAGTCTCCCTGAGCTCATCAGGGGAGGCCTGGACCCATAAGAGGGGGCCTGGGAAAGGCCCAGTGTTTTTCTGCCTTTGTGGCCAGGGTCTTCTGGGCAGAGATGGGGGCCCTGGGGACCTCTCTGGGCAGGTCTAGGGTGCCATGAAGGAGTCATGGCTTTGGGGTTCAGGATGCAGCCAGATATCCTATCCTGCTCCCTCGATGTCTGCTACTCGGGTGCTGGGAGGACATAAGTTGAGCATGTAGGCAGCGTCCTCAAAGTTTTTAAACAGGGGGCCAGTTCACTGTCCCTCAGACCACTGGAGGGCCGGACTATGGGCCCCAGGACGAGTCGGCTGCTAAGCAGGACAGGCAGCGGTGGCAAAAACACCCGGTGGGCCAGATAAAAGTCCTAGGCAGGCTGTAGTTTGAGGATGCCTGATGTAGAGGGTCGTGGCATCTTCCCTGCCTGGTTCAGGAACTACAAATGTTTCCAGAAGGGCAGTCCTGTGAGATTCCTGCAGCAACACTGACCACACCAGGGAGGTGGCAGCCATAGCCACCTGGTCCTTTCTCTCATCTGGTGAATCTTCTCAGTGCCCAAGAGACAAGCATAGCAGGAGCTGGGGAGACCACCGGGTGGGCTGGGAGAGAAGTGGTGGAGGGGTATACCGAGGCCGGTGGAAGGAGACAGAGGGAGAAGGAGGTACGAGAGAAGAAAGGAAAGACTATCACATCTGCAGGTGACTCTGACAGTTCAGACTGTGAACCCTGGGATGGGGCTTGGTGCCCCGAGGGAGGGGATCAACCTCTGGGAAGCTGAGTCTGCACATCTTGGCAGGCGGATGAGACAGCAGCTTTCCTGCCAGGGCCTCTGGCCCTCTGTTCACTACCTCTCCA
>NW_003852413.1:7728210-7732250 GCF_000181295.1 Otolemur garnettii
CCTAGTTCTGTAGTTAGCTTCCCTGAGGTGCCCCAGGGGGTAGAGTTGTGGGGGACCAGGCCTGGGGGTGCCCTGCCTCAGTAGAGCCCCTGCTTTAACCTAGCACAGAAGCTGGGGAGCTGCTGGACTTCAAGGAGCTAGTATAGAACACAGGGTCCCCCATGGTTTTACTTTGCAGTGATTGCAGTCTCCTTCATGGGACCCTGGGGAGGGAGGTGGCAGGAAGGGAGCCCCAACATTGAACAAGACTATTTCCTGTCATCCCCATGGGATAGGGCTTGGAGTCAGATTGAATTTGACTTAAAGACAATGAAGCTATGCACCATTTCTTGCACCCTTGAGATGCTGATTGCAAATTTATTCATTGCCCAGCCCTGGAGGGAGGGGACGCGATTACCTCATTAAGCAAATGGCTTTACTCTCCCAGGTCTCTGAACTGCTTGGTTAATGGACATGGTGAAGAGAAGTGACCAAAGTGGTGGCAGTTTCCGGCCGTGGTAGCCATCTGTGCTGCACAAACATGGGCATGCGGGGCCTTCCCCCACTCCCGAGACACACTCTCTGCCAGTCAGGCTGAGCTGCCCGGAGGATGCCTGCTCTGAGCTACTCATCCCACATTGTCCCTTGTGCCTACAGATGCACATTCTCAGGTGGTTTCCAACAACTTCCCAGGATTCAGGAGGCAGTGAACATGGACTAGGAAAACCCATGGGTCAGCCCCCTGCAAAGCACTTTCTAACGAGCCTTGGTAACCCACACAGGGTCTGGTATTTGGTGACCACATCTTCCAGATAACATTAGAGCCTCAGGCTCTCCTTGTCCACAGGGGATCTGTTACAGGTTCCCTACTCCAGAGATTGCTGGGAACCCCTGGGGAATGTGTGTCTGTTTCCCACTTGGGCCACGGCAGCTGGATATCAGAGTTTGACCACAGCTCTGCTCCTTTGCCGCCTTGTGACCAGCTCCCCTGGGCCACTGTCCACTACCTCCCTGTGCCCTAAATGATGGAACAGACGTACCAGTGGGTTACTGGAGCTGGTTTATACTGGCATATGGGTACTGATTGTTAAATTTCAGGAAGTTTGTGAGCTTCAACTTTGCCACAGTGGGAGTATTTACACCATAAAAACTGGCAGGTGCTACAAATCAGGGCTTCTCTCCCCCTTCCCAACTTCTGGAGAGCCAGTTGTGGCAGCCCACCACGTGGCAGCCCACCACGTGGCAGCCCACCATGTGGCAGCCCACCACTGGGTGCCCCCTTGATGTTATAGACTGGAGTACCCCTGGACATCCCCAGGGCTTGAGGCAGGCAGCGGGGATAACAATGCAGGAGGTCACTCCTGGCCTCCATGGGCCCCAACCTTGGCTTTGGTTCAGCCTTACAGCTCCCTCCGAGGAGTATCTCAAGCAGGACTCCCTCCTTGAGCCCAGCCCTCTTGCACCCTCATCTTCTGATATGCCCTGGGGAGGGGAGCCTTTATTATTACTTTAAAGAAATTATATTTTCTGAGGATATTTTCACTGATACATGGAACATTTGTTCTGCATCTCAAATTTGCCAGTTCCTTATCTTCACTTATTTTCATTTTAACACTGGAAGTGGGTACTGGCTTTGCAAAACCAAAAGGCTCATTAAGAGGGTAACCCCACAAACCAAGGGTCAAGCTGCCCTCATTGGGAGGTTCACATTTTTGTCTCTAGATTAAAAAAAATAGCAACTGCAGAAATCTCTAAAGCAAGGCTTTCTTGGTATTTCTGAATTTGTGCATTGTGTGTGCATGCATGACTGTGTGTGTGACAATGCTGAATTTCATGTGAGCCCTGTGTTCCTGGAGAACAGCCAAGTTTAAAGAAATGCCCTCACCACTTTGTTCTAGAAAACATCTCACTGCAAAGAGCCACCCTTCCCTACATGACTTAGGTAAGACTCAGCGATGCATCCCTGAGTCTCCAAATTCTCAGACTCAGACCCTGCAAATGCCCATTCTTGGCCTCTTAAATGATTAGCAGAACTGCTGGTCCCCATGGTTCAGTGGGAGAAAAATGGCTTTTAACCAAACTTTGGTTCTCTCCTCCCTAAACTCTGCACTTGCGCCCTGGTCTCCCCTCAGCCTAAGCCAGTCCACAGTTCCTGCTGAGGACAATCTGAGGTGGGACAGTCTCCCATCTTCTCTCCAGTCAGGCCACCCTTTCACCCACTTCTCACACTTGGTTCTTTCCAGTTTTGCCTACTCCTTTCTGTAACAGAAAGCTCTTTAGCTCAGTCCTCAAGAACTTGCAGATCTTATGGTCAAAGTGTTCTCAGCATTGTAGCATCTCCTAGCCCTCGTCCCCTTTTGAATAAAGTCCCTCCTTACAAAGTCTGGGTTTGTTTTCATTTGATCCCAGCCTCCACTACAACACCCGGTACCCTGAGAGGAACCTGGCAGTTCCTGGCAATAAGCAGGGTCTGATGGGAAGATGCAAACACAGGTCTAGTCAGAAGAGCCAATGGCAGGGGAGGTAGGCTGTGACCTTGCACATTCAGAGGAAGAGAAGATCTGAGAATGGGGATGCAGTCTGTAGGTACAAGGATGAGGACATTCTCTGTCCTCTGAGGACTCATATCAAGGAAACAAGAAATGAGAAATATATGCCTATGTCTTAGTCAACAATTTTGGAGGGAAAACTTTTCCTCTATCAACTTATGCTGGTCTGGTTGGGGGGGGGCACTGTGAATTAAACTGGTAATATATTAACAGGAGAAAAGACAGGTTTATTTCACATGCACATGGGAACACTCTATAAGGAATAGATCTCTGATCAGTTATTATACTAGCTTAATGGGGCAAGGAGGCATGAGTGGGGATGTATGAGAGGGTTGGACAAGGCTTTCATTGTGGACTGAATGTTTATATCCCCACAACCTTATGTACCTCCCAAGCCCTACCTCCTCAAGCTTATTAAAACCCCATGCCCCAAGTGGAGATAGGGCATTGGAGAACTAATTAGTGTGAGATCAGTCGTTAGGGTGGGGCCCTCATTATGGGATTAGTGCCTTTTAAAGAAGAGACACCAGATAGCTTGATGGCACTCTTTCTCTCTCTCTTTGTCATGTGAGGACACAGGAAGAAGGGGACCCTTACCAGACCCTGACCAAGATGATGACACCTTGATCATGGGCTTCCAGCCTCCAGAACTATGCAAAACAAGTACTGTTGTTTAAGCCTCTTGCTCTATGGTATTTTTTTTACTGTAGTCTGAGCTGCCGAATACAGCCTGTTTACACAATATTCTTGGAATGCCACATGATAATAGTCAGTTGCCTCCTGGCCTGGAGTCTCCCTTGGATGGTGGCTTATAGTAGCTGAATTCTCAGGAACCTCTGCTCAGATAAGGGATGCTTAGAAAAGGCCCCTTCTGCATCTGCTACATCTTCTCATATGTCTTCAGATTAAAGGATTCTTTATGTAATCCTGGTGGGTTGTTGGTCTTTTCAACTGAGACCACCAGTCCAGGGGGAACATGGGCACAGGGGCACTGAGGAAGTCAGAGAATCTTGCAGGGAGTGGGCATGACTTGGGCTTGGCCCTTCAGAAGAGATCACGCCCTCTCACTGACCAGACATGTCTGGAAGGCTGGCTTTCCTACACCTTATATCCATCAATCTCATAGCTACTCCTTTTGATGTAAGTAGGTGCCATCTCATCCCCTGGCAAGGAAACCTGGGCCCTGTGAGGTGCAGTGATTGCATCACACGAGGTGATGGTGGACAGTCAGGAGGAGAACCAGCTTGTCCACCTCCTTTTCTAGGCTTTCTCCATCAGGATTTGGATTAGCAGCGAGGAGGCTCAGGTGCTACATAACAGAGACACAGGAATGAGGATGAACCTGCTGAGTGGGCAGAGAGAAGGGCGCCACCCCAGGGAGTGGGACGGAGTGTGGTGGGGACTTGTAGGTAGGTGGGGCGAGGTCATGGAGAACTTTAGATGGAGGAATGTGGTTTTTGAGCAGGGGAAAGGCATGCTGAAAGTACTGCTGTGTTTTGGGATGTATGTAAC
>NW_003852413.1:7732374-7736837 GCF_000181295.1 Otolemur garnettii
TACATCCAGACTCTAAGTTGTGGACACTCACTGTCTGTCAGTGACTCCATACTTAACACAGCCAGGGTGACTTGGCTGTAGGACATAAGACCACCTCTAGCCTGCAGGGTTTTGCCAACAACTCCCCTGGGGCCTTCTAAGGAGGAAAGATTTCCTGGCATAGGGCGTGTGTGTGTGTGTGTGTGTGTGTGTGTGTGTGTGGTTTTTACTGCTCAGCATCCATTCTCCTTTTTTTGATAACAGCTCCCCAAAGCTCGTATGGGTGGTCTACTCTCTGGTTCTTTCTGGCTTGCTGTTCTGCCGAACTCAGTGTGGGTGGAGCATATGACCCAGGCTAAGCCAATGAGAGGCTTCCACCCTCTGGCCCCTTGGATTGGTTCAGGGATGGTCACATGACTAAAGATAGCCCAATCTGAGCCAATGGGCCTCATCTGGCCTTTCTCAGTTATGTTCCTAGGGCCGTTGATTCTTTGGGACTAGCACTGGAGTTTGTAAGCTGTGGCTTCTTACCTATCCAGAAAATGAAGCCAGTTCTCAGAATTCAGAGCCAGGAGAGCAAGAGGAGCTGGGTCCTGAGCCCAGCTCTGCTCAACACCAGTCCCACTGATCCCTGGAAGTTTGAATGTGTTCACCTAAAAGTCCTCCACCCTTTCTTTTTTTAAAGTTCCCTTTTTGATTGCACTAAGTTTTTCCAAATAGAGCAGCGGAGACCCAGCTGACACGGTCTGCTCCTGGGGCCTCCTGGTTGTACAGAATCAGGGGCGCAGGCAACAGTGCAAAATAGAACTAAATATCCTCCACACCCCAACAATACAAAGCAAACGCCAAACCAAGAAGGCAGGCAGGGGAGATAAAGGGATGTGCCGCACAAGCTGTTAAACCAGAGGGCGGTGTTGGAGAAATGAGGAGTGTGCAAACGAAAGCGTCAAGTTGCGGGAATTGGACGCAGGGGAACCCCATGCTCTTTGAGAGGTTCCAAGAAGGGGTTTTAAATTGCATTTCAGTTATTCTTGGCTAACAAAGTGACATTTACTGGTAACAGTGCTCAAAGCTTATACCACACCAGCTTTTGCCGGGTTATAGTAAGAAAAATGGCTACTATTTATTGAGCACGTACTCTGTGCCAGGCACTATGCTAAGTTCTTTGTATGTGTGTCTCCTCATAACAACAATCCTAGCAGGGCAGTATTGTCATTGCTCCTCTTTTACATGTGAGGAACCCAAAGTTTAGAGAGGGTAAGTACTGCACTAAGTTCACACAGCGGGGAAGGAGAGATGGGAGGGAACTTGGGTCTCTGGAAGCTGAGTCCTTAAATATGATGCTGGGCTGAAGGGAGCCCCAGGCAGAGGTGTGTGTTTTGACCTGGCTGTAGCTCTTGGCTGCCTCAACATCACATATTTTCTCATCAGAAATGCAGAGTCCCAGGCATCACCTGAACCTACTGAACCAGAACCTGCATTTTAACAATACCCTTCACACTCCTATGCACTTCTAAATGCGAGAGGTGTTCCTGCAGCAGGCCCTGCACTCGCTCCTGCTCACTTCCCCATAGGTCTGACCCGTAAAAGCCAGTTAGCCTTGAAGCCAGACAAACTGCTCTTGGGCCTGATTTGTGGAATTCAAATGTTGTGCTCATTTAAGACCCTTGTTAGATCCAGCAAGTGTTCTTCCTTATGCCAACAAGACAGCACGTAAGCCCCCGTCCCATCACTAGGAAGACTAAGGCTCAGGGGATTATAAAGGACTTGCCCTGTTTTAACCAGGACAGAGAGTGGCAGGTCCACAGCCACAAGCCATATTCCTTTTGAAATGCATACGTTGGCATACTTTCTGTTGCCACTAATGGAACATTCAGCTCAATGTGGCTTAGTTAGTTTTTAACTAAAAGGTATTAATTGGTGCACACGTCTGAAAAAGACCAAAGGTAAGATATACTTCAGAGGAGGGATGATTCAGCAGCTCAGTGGTCTCGCCAAAGAACGTTCTAGTTCTCCTCTGTTTCCTCACTGTGCTCTCCATAGCATGGACTCCTTCTTAAGCTGCCTGGCTCCCCACTGCCGACAGGAATAAATGCTCTTTCAATGCAGATAATTTTGGACCCTCTCTGTCTGATTCCACCCAACCCACCTGCTACTGAAGCGCCCAGCCTCTGAATTGTCCTGACATTTTCTCTGTACCCCTCCTCCCACTTCTATTTCTGTCCTTTGTTCATGCCATTCCCTCTTTTTGTCTCCTTTTTTTTTTTTTAAAAAAATCTTTTTATGATTGTAAATGTGGTGCTTGCTCATTGTAGAAATTTATAAATCCACAGACAGTTTGAAGAAGAAAGTTTAAAAACTTCGTAGCCCTATCACCTGGAGATAACTACTGAGGGCAAGAAGGTGAACTTCGGGCCACAGAGAACTTAACCTCCTAGCTTCTCAATGCCTGGGAGTGCAGGCTCTGACCTGTGACATACAGTGGTTCCTCTTTGCTGGGGAGGGAGCCCAGAGCAGATGTGTTGGGAGCCCCGAGGCTGGGGCAGGGAGTACTTGGTGCTTGGTGCTTGGTGCTGGGGCCTCCTTGCAGCTCTCCTTGGTCCTGCCTTTTCCTAGGGGCATTCTCCAGAGGGGAAAGCCTTTATTTCCTGTGCACAGTGGCCTCTGAGTGAGAGATCAAACTTTAGAGAGATCTGAAAAAGCAATTAACTTCACTCAAAGTGAAGGATATTGTTTGGAGCTACTAGACAATTTTTTTTTCCCTAGAAAAATTGCACCCTCAAAATCAACATTTGATTTAGTCTTTGTTCATTTTAAGAATGATGGGAAGATATGCCTAGGCAACATGGGACTTTATAAAGAAAAAAAAAAGGATGCAGCTGAAATAATTTTAAGTCTGGCTATAGCTTTACATTTGCTTTCTGGAAAGCCTGTACCAATTTACACCCAACCAGCAGTGCATGAGGAAGGCCTAGCTCTTTATAACCTTAGCAGCATTGAGAATTACAATTTAACAAACATTCACTTGATGGCAAAACATTGCTTTCTTGTGCATTTCTTTGCTTACAGTGAAGTTAAATATTTTTCCTCGTGGTTTTTAACCTCTTGTTTTTCTTTCTGTTTTGGGACAGAATCTCACTCTGTCACCCAGGCTACAGTACAGTGGTATCATCAGAGCTCACTGCAACCTCAAACTGCTTGGTTCATGCCACAACACCCAGCCAAGTTTTCTACTTTTTTGTAGAGCCAGGGTCTTGTTCTTACTTAGGTTGGTCTTGAATGCCTGACCTCAAGTGATCCTCCTGCCTTGGCCTCCCAGAGTACTAGGATTATGGGCATGAGCCCTTGTGTTCAGACTTTTTATTTTGTTTTGTTTTTTGGAAAATAATTTTGTTTCTGTTTGCTTTCCTCTGTCTCGTTGCTTTGTACGAGCTCTTTGCATGTTGTGGTTAATGTCTGTTGATGACGTACATGGGGTATTGTTTTCCATGTTTCACGGTCTGAATCCCTGAAGTTATAACGTTGCATAGGAAATCAAAGTTGGGCTGATGTCTTACCGACTCTGTTCCCTCTCCCAGAGCCCTGGTGCTTAACACTGGCATCTTTTTCCATCATCGTATTTGTGGGCTGGGCTGTTCCTGTTAGCCATATGTTGCAAACGCTCTGGAGTATAAGGCAAGACAATTTCAAATTTTGCAAAAGGTGCAGAATTTCCTAAGGTTGATCAAAGTGATTATGGAGAATTACTTGAATCACATGCAAGGCGACTGGCAAATGAGGATACGGCAGAGTTTTCAGCCAGTTAACAATTACAGAACAGAAAATCTACAAGGCTGATGAAATGACAGGCACTTCAAAAGAGAGAGATTTGAATTTTAGAGGATTAAGACAGGCCATTGGGAAAATTGATGACGCCTTCAAATATTTTTTTGCAAAACGTCCTCTTTATGATTGTGCTGCGAAAGTCAAACATGAAATCACGGCTGTTGTATGGTGCTATCAGACAATCTCGTCAGAAAAATTATGCCCCCGAATCAACATCTTGTTCTTTGTTCCTTCGAAGAATTAAGGAAGAGTTGCATTAATAGCCTAGTTTTGTTAAATGTAAGCTAAAACAAACTGTTTCATAATTTATATTTTCTTATGAAAAATATAAAGTTGCTGCAATCAAGCGTTTATTTCTTTCTATCCTTTAAATGTGTTCACTTTGTGGCATTTTTTTTTTCCTAATCGCAATTTTCCTTGACTACTGAGAGCCTTCAATATTCCAGTTTGGTTTTTGTAACAAGGATATCTGCTCCCTCTGTCCCCAGTTCAAGGTACGATGGGATCCGCCGGTCTGGTCCCAGAGTTCAGGCACAGGGGTCTTCCTCTAGTGCCTGGTGGTCTCCTTAGAGCACACAGGGGACCCTGGACGTAAGCATATTCCTGGAGGCCCCACAATGTGTCGTGTGACGGTTTAGAGGGCTGGCTGTCCAAGCGCC
>NW_003852413.1:7737295-7757316 GCF_000181295.1 Otolemur garnettii
GACCAACACATTTAATCTTCAGCACGTGTCACGTTCCACTTTCAACTGGCTTCTAATGCTTTATGACACAGAGTCGTTTAATCGTTCTGCAGTTAATCCCATTGGTCTTATTTTTCCTTAACATTCATTGCTCTTAAGCTTTGAGAGTCTTTTAAACATGTATTTATGCCCTATATTTTAAAGGTTAGTTTTAAATACATCCAGCATGTATTTCTGTACACTGGGTGAGGTGTGCTGCACTAGTTGGTCATGGCCATGGTCACGGGCACCACCTGGGGAAGTACACCTGGGAGTCTCCATTCTGGCACATGTTTCTCCCCTGCAAGACCGTGACAGCTCTGCTCACTGAGCCTGCACAGGCTGGGGCTGGGATCAGATCCTGCCCCATGAGTCTCTCATCCTCCTTGGACCAGCAGGTACGGAGCTATGTCCTTTTCTTAGGGTGGCACAAGCTCAAGAGGGCAAGGCCAGCTGTGCAAGCTCATTCCAAGCTGATGCTCACTTGGTGTCTGCTTATACTCCAGGGGCCCGGGTGGGCTGCGCAGACTGGCTGAGATTAAGGGAAATTCTCTCTCCCTACCCCAGGCCCAGGCGAGGATGGGGATGTGTGATACTTCTGTAGGGAGCACAAGACTAAGACCAAAACCCAAACTACTCTAGTTAGTTTTGCCAGCATTAGCTGATTGAGGCATCGTTCTCCCTTAAATCGTGGTCTAGGGAAGTGAGGGGAAGAAATATCTCTCTGATGCTCCTCAAGCCCTCTTATAACAGGATGAGAGGAGATTTTTATATTACTAATGGGAGAGACAGGAACTGCTAAAGCCGAGGTGCCCCCCTCCTGCTGGAGCTCTGGACCCTGGGTGGCAAATCTCCATCCAAACGTGAGCAAAGCCAGCAGATCTGGGGCCCTGCACACCAGTCTTTTGGGCTGGTCACAGGTCTTCTGAGGTCACAGGGTAGCCAGGTGTGAATGTCTGTGGCTGTTTGCATATGTACACACACACACACACACACACACACAGTGACGTAAGTGTGTGGGTGAGAGTGCACCTTGCTTGTAATGATAAGAATAGTAATAAAGGCGGCTAACCCTCTTGCCTCCTCCCTGAGTTCTGGGCGCTGTTTGAGCCGGCCCATCGGGAAGTGTGGGGGGAGACTGAGCATTGATTACTTTCTATAAAGAAGCCGCTGTGCTAACCTTTTCCTTCCCGGTGATCTGCGGCTCCCCTCCTTCTCTCCTCTCGGTCATTTAATAAGGATGGGCCGAGCAAGAGAGGATGCTGGAAAATCCAATTAACTCAGGCTTCAAAAGGCACGATCTCCATGTGGTGCCAGCTCCTCCCGCCACCACAACAGCGGGGCCTGGCTGCCCTGCTGCTTCCTGGAGGCAGGTGCTGGGGAGGAGGACCGCTGTGGGCATCCAGGCCCCTGGCAGAGCTGCCCAAGTGGGCGTGGAGCCCTCCTCTTCACAGCAGCGGTGGGAGAGTGCGGCAGCCCCCTGCCTCCCTGTGCCC
Source organism: Otolemur garnettii (assembly GCF_000181295.1). Taxonomy (NCBI): domain Eukaryota; kingdom Metazoa; phylum Chordata; class Mammalia; order Primates; family Galagidae; genus Otolemur; species Otolemur garnettii. Next base: position 7,738,810 of record NW_003852413.1, read on the forward strand.
CGCCTCCCTGCTTCTCTGTTTTGACCAAACTCTGGGCTCCTGATAAGCCGCCACATGTTTCCTGCAGCCTCAGATTGAGAGTGAGGGCCCCCGAGGCATGCAGAGTCAATCCCAGGCCCTGTGCTGGCAGCCCACCCGTCCTGGGCGGGCTGGGAGGAGGGTGGCTGCTGTAGGCAGATGTTTCTGTTCTCAAGTAGAGGGGGATGCAGAGACTGGCGGGTGCAGACGGGAGGGAGTGGAGAGGGAGTCTGGGGGACTGTAAGCGGGATCCATGCAGATGGTGTCAGTCAAATGAAATTTCAGTGGCAGACGACAATGATGCGTTTGATGGAGCGCAGTGTGAGCCACCCTCGGTGCATCTGAAGGCCCTGCACCCTCTGCCCTTTCACTCCCTTCAGCCATGGTTTCTGCTGGAACCCAGTTCCTGCTGTCCTCCCAGGGCTTCAGCACCAGCCCCTCCTGGTTCTCCCCACACCCAGCTCTCATGATTCCCCAATATCCCTGACACCTGCCCCTAGCCTCAACTCCACTCCTGCTACTGTCTTTGGGCCCCTTAGTTGTCATTAGAAATTTTCTCCCCTCAGGATGTCTGTGTGAGCTTCCTGCCCTCCTGTGTGCTCCTTTCACCTCCACCACCCCCGTGGCTGTTAAGTCCACAAAGGCTTTGGCACTCCTGCCTTGGAGAAGATGAGTCTGTTTTCTTTCCCCTTAACTCTAGTGGACTTATGACAACTTCTTCCATGAATAGATTAAGGTGCAAGAAACACCATGGGACTTTGGAGGCTTGGTCAGAAAAATCAAGATAGCGTCTGCTTTGGTCTCCAGGGAGACTCACCAGTGGAGCCCCAAGCTCCCAAGTAAGAAGTTCAACTGCCCAGGGGCTGCCATGACATGAGAAAACTCAGGTCACATGAAGAGGCTGTGTGCATGTGCTCCTGTAGAGAGCCCCACTGAGGTCCCAGCTCACAGTCAGCATCAACCACCAGGCAAGTGATGAAGATGCCTCTGGTTGATTCTAGCCTCCAGGAGTTGAATGTTCCTGGCCATTGAGTCCTCCCAGCTGAAGCCCCAGAGATCACAGGGCAGAGCCAAGCCATTCCTGCTGTGCCCTGTCTAAATGCCATAGCATTTCTGAGTGTAACGCAATGATTGATTTAAACCACTAAGTTTTGGGGTGGTTTATTATGCAGTGGTAATACCTGGGACCACATCCATCTTTGCAACTTCAGTGCTGGCACAGAGATGGACTTCAGTTTTGAACAACTGTCTTTCCTCCCCTACTCCCTGTAGTGGTAGAAAACAGGCGAGGATGGAGAGGGTTCACTGTAGAAGAAAATCATGGCAGGACGGCTAAATAATGTACACTGGACGTTAAATTTGAGCTTCAGGTAGACAATGAATGATTTTTGGTGTAATTATGTTCCACACGATAGGAGGGATATACATACATTAAACAATTTGCCATTTATCTGAACTCTAATTTTTTCTAGGTGTCTTCACTTTTATTTGCAAAATCCTAAAACGTTAAAAAGTAGAGCCCTACGGTCCTGAACTCTGCATGATATCCTGATGTCCAGGGATGTCAAATTGCTTGGTAGGGCCGCTCTCTAAGTGGCCTGTGTTGCTGAACGAGAGACTTCCCCTTTGTATGAGGAGAGGTGGCTCCATGCATTTTGTGCCTTTTTTTCTGGGGGGAGGTCATATTTTGTCATTCAGGTTTCCAAGGTGCTGCTCAGCCCCAGCTGAAGTCCCAGTTCAAGGTCAGCATCAATCACCAGGCAAGTGCTGAAGACACCTTTGGTTGATCCCAACTTCTAGGAGTTGAATGTCCCTGGCCATTGAGTTCTCCCAGCTGAAGCCTCAGAGGTCATGGAGCAGAGATAAGCCGTTCCTGCTGTGTCCTGTCTAAATGCCATAGAATTTTCGAGCATAACACAATGAAGCAGGATAGGTATTGCCAGCCACACTATCCACTCCCTCCTCCCCCACCATATATTTAAAAACCAGAGTCAGGGTTTGGAGTAAAAGATAGCCTTGTGAATGAGTACAAAGGTATGTATCTAGCACACACATTTCCCCCCATCCTCTTCACTGTGTTAGTCATCTGATGCTGCATAACAAAATCACCCCAGAAGGTAGTGGCATAAACAATAAACTTTTATTGCCTCCCAGTTTATTCTGTGAGTCAAGAGTCTGGGAGCAGCTCAGCTGGATCAGGGTCTTTCAGAAGGTTGCCATCAGGATGTCAGCCAGTCATCTGAAGTCATCTGAAGGCTCGACTGGGGCAGGGACCATGTCCCAAGTGGCACATGTAATTGGCAGCTGGCAGGTAGGAGGCCTCGTTTCTTGCTGTCTGTCTGCAGGAAGCCCCAGTTCCTCTCCATGTGGATGTCTCTGTAATGTTTACAGCACAGCAGCTGACTTCCGCCAGTCTGATGTATCTTTATAACCTAACCTCAGAAATGACACACCATTGCTTCCGCCATATTCTCTTGGTCACAGAGACCACCTGAGCACAGTGTGGGAGGGGACTACACAGGAATAGGAATACCAGGAGGTGGGGGTCATGGTGTCATTCTGGAGTCTGGCCGCCACACTCACCTATTCCTTCCTCAAACCTCACCTGACATCATGTCCTTATTGCCATATAGTCATTGAATGAATATTTACTGAGCATCTGCTATGTTCTGGGTACCGTTCCAGCCTCTGGGGATTTATAAGCAAACAAAACAGCCAAATTCCTGACTTAGCACAACCAAAGTCCCCCTGTGGGTCCGGCACCTGCTTACGGTACAGGTAAGGCTGTGTACATAGCCAGTACTGAGGACAGGGATGAATGCCTGATCTCTGAAAACAGGCCCTGACTGCATGTGTGGGCACATGCTCTTTCAAGAGAAGATGATCTCGCGTCCATAATGGCCACTCCGTGATGCTGCTGTAATGCTCCCATGTGCTGCTATAGCTGAAATAACTTCTGGAGCAATCTTTTGGAATTACTTGGAACAAGAGCCTTCTGGAAATTCTCAAGGGTGAAAAAGCTGTTTCTTTGGGACCAGATTTGTTTGGAGGTTAAGGGTTGTCAGTCAGCCACTGTTTGGAAACTGCTCTGGTGCAAAGGATTTCAGAATTCCAGTGTAAGCAGCCATCCCCTGTCCACCGTCCCCTCCTCCTCCTCCAGACAAGTTATGGCTGTTTGTCTGAGATATTTCTCATGAACTGGCTCTAAAGGGAGTTTTCAAAAGGTGAATTTCAAAATAAGATGTTTTAAGAATGGCCACATCCCTGGAATAAATGTGCAGTCTCCCAAAGGGACAATTTGAGATGCTCTCATTCTGATGGAGGGATTCTAGAATGATCTTTCCAGAAAGTTTTGTTACGTAATCGGCAGTTGGCAGTTTCTACTCAGACCATGTGATTCCCATCATTACAGATGACAAGAGCCTATTTTCAATTGGGGTGTTTTCCCCCCATTTTCTCTTTTTGTCTCTCTGTTGTATGTGGTTATCCTGGGGTCATGGGGAGGGGATGTTTTCAGGGTGATGTTGCCGTAGGGTAAGAACTAGTCACCCTCACACTATCACTGCCTCTGAGGCCACCCTCCTCTTCCTCCCCAGCCTGCCAGCTGGACGCTTGGCCCTGGGACTCCTGGGAGATGGGCAGTCCCAGCTATAGAGGGCAGCTGTCCTCGAGGTCCCTCTTGCCACTTTCTTTGCGAGAGGAAGTAGATTCAAACACATAGACCCACTTGACTCCATCTCTGGCAGTTTGCCAACATCCTCCCGCCTCCCTTTCCTCTGTCATGTCACCTGAGGACGTCCTCGTCATTTGGGAAATAATCACTCCCTTTGATCTGCCTTCAGCCCACCCTCTCTTCCCGTCAGTACAAATAATTTGGCAACATAAACACCATCATCAGTGATCGTTTGAAAACTCCTTTCCATCAAGTGTGATTTATTTATTTATTTACTTAGTTTTCATTTAAAAAAAAAAAAAAGGAAAGACAACACTGGAAGCCATCAGGGTAGGTTGTTTCTTTTCTTCTGTCTGTGAAATTTCAGGAGATTTCATAAAGAGTTCCGATAGCTGGCAAGCTGAGGCCACTCTTAAGTGAGGGCTAATCAATATCCCCTGGGCTCAAGACTGGACTCAGGTTTGGTGTGGAAGGAAGGGGCCGCCCCTCCCCATGGGCTGTTTTTCTGGTGCCACGTGTAAAGCCTGGCTCAGCTCAGCACACGCTGGAGTGGCGTTGAAACAAAGCCAACACTTCACCATCTGGCCCTGATTGTAAACATGTGTATACAAAGTGAGTGTCACTTCAGCTAATTCACCAGGGCCCAGCTGCTTCTGTGGTTGCTGCAGCTGTCCTGGGATAGGGGACTGAGCAGTGGCCCCAGAAGATGGCCATGTTTACAGGTGAGCAAGTTGCCTTCTGGCAGGGTCTGCAGCCAGCCAGCCAGAGGGAGGCTGGATGGCAGGGCCCACGGCCCTGGGTCGTGTGTCCTCATGTCCTTGGAACTGACAATAGCCTTCCCTCCAGCTGCCTGGCCACCATTGCTTTGAGAGTTAAGCATTTTCCTTTCTGACTGTAAATATCCCAAAGGCGGGTCATGCTACTGTCTTGTTTCTCTAGTTGGGGAGATGTGCATTTGAGAAGTTATCATGGAAATAAAACAAACCTCTAGGCTCCTCCTTCGCGCCAACCCCACAGCCTTCTGGGCTCTTTTGCATCAACTCCCCCTACTTCTCCCCTGGCTGGGCAGAGAGATACGCTGAACCGCAGCCTTCCAGCGGGGGAGCATCTATTAATTATGAGTTCTCTTTGTCTCTTTTTTGTTTTTTTGAGACAGAGTTTCACTATGTCGCCTTTGGTAGAGTGCCGTGGCATCACACCTCACAGCAACCTCTAACTCTTGGGCTTAAGTGATTCTCTTGCCTCAGCCTCTCAAGTAGCTAGGATTACAGGCACCCACCACAATGCCCAGCTGTATATTTTTGTTGTTGTTGTAGTCGTTATTGTTGTTTAGCAGGTCCAGGCCTTGTTTGAACCTGCCAGAATCCTCCAGCCCCAGTGTATGTCTCTTAAGCAAGGAGCAATGAGATTTCAGCTCCCCAAATTTCCCCTGGGCCTCAGTTTTACCATCTTTGGACCCCACACCTTCACACACACCTTCCTGGGCCTCCCAGCCCCGGTCCCCATGGGAGGAGAGGGATGGTGCAGAGGGAGACCTCAGGACCGACAAGTGCTGCAGGCCGCTGGGTCCAATTCACAGCAACAAGAGACTGTAGTCCACTTCCTCTGTTGTCAGCCTGGCTCTTCCTGCACCTCCACCCCCACCCCACGGCCTGTCTTGGAGTCTTGACTTTCACCTTGGTGGGCATAGGAGGTGCTTTCCTCTAGGAAACAAAGTGTTGCTTCAAGGAGAAATCTGCTTCCTGGCAGGACCAAGAGGCCATTCTGGGTCAGCTGGTACCTCCCAGCTGTTTCAGAAGACCTGAGCTTCCCCCGCTCCGGCCCCCACAGCCCTGTCTGTCCAGATGAGCAAGCGACACTCCCCCTGTGCCTCCCTACCTCCCTCCTCTAAAACACAACAGATTTAATTTTCTACACATGTGAAGAAAATGCGCTTTTTTTTTTTCCCCAAACAGCCCAAGGACATGCAAAGAAGGAGAAAGTAATTATCTCCTGTACTTTCTTCCATCAGGAAGAGCACATGTTAGGGATAGGAGAGAGGAAATCAACAGGGCCAGCCCCCGGGGCACAGGCTGCACTGCCAGCATCTGGGGAAGGCCAGGTTGAAGGGGCCACAGGGAGCCTGTGCCTTCTGGAGCCTGGCGTCTGGAGTGTCCTGGCAGGACACCACTGCCACCAGGCAGTCCACAGGTGGGGTTCTGACAGGCTCAGATCCCCTGGGAGCTGGTGCCACAGGGAGGCCACTAATATGGGGCTGCTTTGAAGATGAGGTTCGCTCCTCCCTCCCAGGACCCAAAGGGCAGGCAGGGTGACGATGGCAGAAGAGGCCCAGCGGAGATGGTCTGTGGTTCCCAGGAATAGGGGCAGGGGTGAGCTTCCAGCCGCTTATACCCCAAACTTGAAGAATCAAAATGAGACAATTCCACTGTGTGACACCCTCCTTGTGACAGACGCCTAATTAAAGCTGGACGGAAACAGGCAAGAAAACCACTTCATCTAGACTCTATTTGCCTTGCTAATTTAGGTGCGCCTGAATGCAAGCGCGCGTGTTTTCCTGTTGGGTGAGTGTTTATAAAATCTTAATTAGGTTGTGCGTATTGGAACAGAGATGGAAATAACGTCCCCCCCCCCCCCCCCGTAATGGTCTCACTTCCCCAGGGGACATTAAAGCCCCATACGCAATATTCTCTGAGTGGGGAACTTAGTAATGGCCTCTGATGGTGGGTGTGGGGGAGGGGAGAAGCGCCCCTCTGATTCTGTCCCAGATGGATGGCTGATAGCTTACTTTCTTTTTTAAATCAAAACCTCAAATTGGACTCAAAGCGGCTATTTATAACCTGTCAGAAGAAGCTGGCATCTGAATATCAAACTCGTATTGAATAAATTTTTAACAACCTTTAATGGGAGAGAGGGGCCAGGACAGAAGGGAGGGGCCGTGCTTTGCACACAGTAGGCGCTGGAAGGTTCCTGGAAACTAGCCAAAGCAAACCAGCCAGAGAGACCTCAGGGAGATCCCGCGGTGTTTGCTCCTCTCCCTTCACTGCCTCTGCCCAGCCGGAGTCCCATTCTTGAGACTAAGATCTGAAACCTTGTCACTCTTCTCTAGGGGGTTGGAAGGGTGAGTGTAGGGGGAGGTTGAGGGGGACTGGAGTGCAGGAGCGAGGATGCAGGATCGGGAGGCTTTGCTCGCCTTGAGTGACAACCTTGGGACAATTTCAACTGTCTCTCTCCAGGGGTGACCACTAAGAAGCAAACTGAACCCTTGAGCAGGCCTAAGGGGCCCCGTACTGCACTGGACACATCTGTTCAGGGACCGCTGGAATATGAACGGCCAGGATGCCATAACCAGATGCAACAACCTCGGAGCCACATTTTGTCAACATGGAGCAGGGGCTGTGCCATTTCTTTCTTGGATAACCTGTCTGAAATCTCTCCACGGGCCACAGCACCTGCAGCTTGTGGTAAAGGCGGAGATCTCCTGAGATAGTCTGGGGTATGGGCCTTGTCAGGAAGGTGATGAAGCTCCCTGACCCTCCCCTCCCCAGTGGGGCAGTCCCCGGGGAGGGCAGTGCTCTCACACTTCCCTGAGCACACACACATCCTGCCCTCCTTGTTAAAATACAGATTCTGATTTGGCAAGCCTGGGATGGGTTGTGGGATCCTGCATGTCTAAACAGCTCCCAGGAGAGCTAAAGGCCACTGCCTACCCCACCCCATCACAGCTTGAGTAGCTTGGGTCTGGAGACCAGCAACACCCAGAGTACTTGTTAGGATGCAGATCGCTGGGTCCCAACTTAGCAGGTGTGGGGCAGAGACTGAGAATGTCATTTCTAACCAGGTTGCAAGGTCAGAGACCACACTTAGAAGATGGCTGGTCACCAGGAACGAGACCTGCATTGATGGAGTGCAGGGTCAGTCAGGGGAATGAGACAGTGAGAGAAGGCAGAACGGGCCACGGCAGGGGCACCCACATGCTGCAGAGATCAGAGGAAGAGGAATGAAACTGGGTTTCCGAGAGTTAGTCAAGTGCACACAGCAGAGAGGCAGAGGGCACTCCAGGTGGCAGGAACCCCGGGTAAGACTGGGCTGCAGAAGTAGAAAAATGCAGGAGTTTTCGGCCCGGAACACCTCCTTCTTCCCATCCCTTCCTACCGTCCCGAAGATCACCAAGCGAGGTCCCTACACCCTCTGCTGAGACAAGGAGCTTCTTAACCATGACAGCACATTCTCAGAATACCTAGGGAGCTTTTAAATATTACTGATGCCTCAATCTCTTCCCCAGAGATTCTGAATTAATTGGTTTTAGTTGGGGCCCCAGAGAACAGGTTTGCTTTTTTTTCCCCCCCCCACATAAAGCTCCTTCTGAGCCAGGGCTGAGCACCACTGGCCTAGACCCAAGTTCATTGCCACGTGCCAGCTGCTGGTTTGTGGGGTTGGGCAGAAGATTTACTCCTCCCTCTTTCTTTGCATTCTCACTATATCCACCCCCCAAAAGCAAGTAGCTGAGCATCTGGCAAACACCTGCCCTCTGTCACCCAGAGTAGGGTGACCTACTTTTTTTGCCTGTGGCTTCTCTTGCACATGGGGACTCTTGGGACAGAGGGGCAGATGGAAATATCAGCTTGTCTGTGTTGATGTAGCATTTGGGCGTCACCCAAGTGCTTGTTTCCCTGTCAGATTCCGGATGCGGCATTTAGATAGTGAACCGCTGCCGCCAGGCACTTGCTAGGGAGATCAAAGCACCCAGCAGCATCCAGAGACATCCCGGGGTTCTGGCTGCCAAGTGCTGGCAGCTCTGGGCTTGGGGCAGAAGGAGGCCCATGCCCGGACTATTTCAGCTTGAACACAGACTCCAGCAGGCAGCAGAGCCCTGGGAGAATCTTGGCTCCCCATAGGGCTTGCCTCACCTTGATGCTGGCTCTCTCAGCTACCAGAGAGCAGCTGGGGGCCTGCCCGTCCACACCCAATCTCACTTGCTACATACGCCATGGTGCTGTGACTCTGATGGCTGCCAGTGGGTGCTACTGCTCAACAGACGTCATTGTGAGGGGAGACAGGGCCGCACAGGGGAGGTAGCCAGCTCAGGAGGTCTCCATCTCAGATGGCTTTAGCACAGAGATGCTGGAAGCAGGTCCAGGGGATCAGACTCAATTGTCTCCTCCTCCCACTTCTTCCCTTTAAGGACCAATGAAGAAATTCCATCCCTTACCGTGGTCTGAGTCTTCAGGGGCGTGGGTGAGATATTGCCCAGCCTTCTCATGAAGGCCATGGATGTCTCTCTGCATCCCCGGGTGCCTCTGATGTGTCCTCTGGGACTAGCAGAGCAAAGGCAGGAACAGGAGGACCGGAGGCTGCATGATGCACCAGCCTGGGGCACAGGTGTCCTTCTGGGGAGTGTTCCTGTTCACCGTAACTCCCCAGCCACTGCCTGGTGTCACTGGTGTTTATTAACCTTTCTTATACACAGCAAAGAACATCGTGTCTCTCCAAACAGCTCTCAAGAATTTCAATTACTTAGTGTGTGGGCTCCCCCTCCCCACTTTCCAGTAGAAGATGTTATTAACATCTCCCAGGTGGTGCTTCTGAAAGAACCGTTTGTCTCCGCTTGCCAGAGGGTTGGGGAGAAGCGTGTGACCAGGGACACACTCAGGCTCAGGTTTCAGCTCCGGCCTCTGCTTCTCCCCAGCCTTTGAGTTTTCCCCTCAACGAGGAGAAAGTGAGACCCCGTTTCCTACTCCTCAATGCCACTCCCAGTTCCCAAGTTCTGAGAGGCTCTGGCCCTCTCTTTGGGATCACCACCCCCTAGAAGCGTGAGACGTACTTTTAGCCTACAGCTACCTTTCTCCCTATTCAGAGAACTGGGAGTGGTGCTCACAGGAAGGGGCTGTTCTGGCCATGGTGAGGCTGCTGGACAGGTGAAGGGAGCCAGGACTCACCCAGCATGGGCGGCTCTGGTAGAGGGGACAGATTTGAACATTCCTTCCCATGAAAGCTTGGGCTTCTCAAGTTCTCAGAATAAGAAACAATGGAGAGGGCTTCTCAGTCTTTACCTTTGCAAACTTCTAAACTAAACACCATTTGTTTTCCCCTCAGCGCAGAAGGGATCAAGAGATCCAGAGATCAGGGGATCAGCAGTGGTGGTGTGAACCCTAGGAACTGGTCCCCCAACTCCAGCAGGCTGCAGCCTAAGTCGATCCCCCACCCATCTCCAACTTGGCCCCACCTGGCACCCTCCTCACCCCCAGCACTCACCCGGGTGCCTACCGGGATGTCCCTGCCTTCAATGTCTTTCCAGGTCCGGCCGAGATGCCCGTGTTACCTGCACACCTTCTTCCTCCTCCCCGGCCCCTCCGGCCCGCTGTGCTCCTCTCCTTGGGATTCTCGGAACACTTCGCTACACTTTGTCAGGGTGCACATCCATTTCTCCTTTTTATCCCGGTTTCCTACCTGCACATCTTATATCATCTGCGAGTTGGCAAGCTTCTTAACGACAGGAGCCGTAGCTCATCTGCCTTTATGGCCACACTGCACCCAGCCCTGCAAATGTTGATTGAATGAACAGAAACACAACCTAGCGACATTCTGGGCATGTGTGCCCCCACGAGAAGGTTGTTCATCTCTGCTTCGCTATTGAAGTCGGTAGCATATCCTGACTTGGGGGTGGGGGAGGAATTGTCCCTCTGAGTTGTCAATCAATTAGTAGCCACTTCCTGGCTGCTTGCTAGGTGATGGTGTTAGGGGCCGAGAAGGCTCAGCTGGATGGCACTGTCCACCTCCTCATCTTTTCCTAATGACTGAACAACTCCCTGACCCACCCTGGTTCAGTCTGCTGTGATTGGCTTATCTGTTCTCACAGCACCTCCCCTGGAGCCCCCTCTGCCTCTTCTAGACCCGCCCTTCTTTGTTTTACCTGACTCTGTGTCTTTAATCAGAATTATTTCTATTCACTCTTAGTGGCTCAGCGCTCCCCCCCCCCATCCTCTGCACATTGTTTCACATATAAGTGTCTATTGCGCTTGTGAACCTGAGAAGTTGAGGCCGTATGCCTCTTCCAAGCAGCCTTTTGGGATCGACTCAGTACAACTCATTACTTCTTCCTGTGCTACGTTCCATGTCTACTGGTTTATTTGCCTTGCAGTGTAGTTTTCATATCAGGGATTATACTAATCGACCAAGCTGCTATAATACAACTCTTTAAGCAACAATGCAGAGGCTTAAATAACAAAATGCACTTCTCTCTTACCCAATATTTATGGGGTGAGTGGGGCCTCTCTGTTCTTTGTGGTCATCCAAAGAGCGTTTTCCTCCACTTTGTTGCTCTTCCATTTCCTAAGCCAGTGTTTTTCAACCTTTTTTCTAATCTCATGATATACTCGAACCTATAGTTAAACTTCCACGGCACACGGAAAATATGGTGATCAAGAAAAGAGTAGTACTTTGAGTTTCTTTGAATTTCTTTCAGAAATAATTTAATGATCTTCAAAAAGTTTTGTGGCATGCTTAAGATCCATCCTTTCACAGTACACCAGTGTGCCACACCACAACGGTTGACAATCATTGTCCTGGGCATTGTTGTCACAGACCTGGCTTAAGCTGGGCTGAAGAACATTTGAGCCAGTAGGAAGGAAAAAGGAAGCTTGGAGAAGGCTCTTGTTCAGATGTTACCTTCTCAGCGAGGCCTTCCTTGGTGATTAGAATAGCCAGGTTTCTGCTGTGATAGTGCTACGTAACCAACAACCCCCACAAATTGTAGGTTGTGGTAGACAAAATCCTAATAATGTTTCCCAAGATTCCTGTCCCTTGGTTATTTAATCATACTGCTGTGAAGGTCCTTTGCAGATGTAATTAAGGTTACTAATCAGCTGACTGTAAGGTAGGGGGAGTGCCCTGGGTTATCCAGGAGTCCCCTTTATAATCTCTCCACCCTTCAAAGCTGAAAGAAAAACAGAAGAAAGTAGAGATACCAAGAATGAGAAGGCTTTACTGTACCATTGCTGTTCTGAGACATCAGGACCAGACAGACTACCCAATCCTGACAGCCAGCATGGAGATGGGAACCTCAGGCCTACAACCACAAGGAACCAAGTACAGCCAATGATAGACATGAGTCTGGACGCAGATTCTTCCCACAGCCTCTCCATAAGAACCTAAACGGCAGACACCTTCTTTTGTCCTACTGGAATCTGGAACCAACCTGGACTTCTGACCTACAGAACTGTTGAGATTGTAGATGTGTGTTGTTTTAAGTCACTAGGTTTGTGGTAATTCATTACGGTAGCAATAGAAAATGAATACAGAGATCTTATGCCACATTATAATTCCTGCTTGTTGTCTGCAAGTCAGCTGTGGTTAGGCTGATCCAGGCTGGGCGTGGCTAGCCCACAGACTATCCAGGAGTTCAGTCTACTTCGTGTACCTGCATGCACCTGGGTGTGTCTTCGCATGGCAGAGGCCGTGCCAAGGCTCAAGAGCACGTATGGCAGCCCAATAGGTCACAGGGCTAAGTCCAGCCTCATGGTGTAGAAAATGTATCACCCCTGCTCTGGGCGGAGGGGGGCACTGCAAAGAGCTGGGATATAAGATTCTATCAGAAGGAGCACTTGGGAAACTGGAGCAACAATCCGGTCCGTACACACTTCCCCCAGAACATTCACCTGATCCTCCATCCTGCCCTGCTTTCTCCCAGCTAACGTACAATTCACCTACTTCTTGTGTGTGTGCGTCTCCACTAGAACATAAGCCCCGTGAAGGTGGGAAGCATGGTCCATTTTGTTCCCTAACATATCTTAAGCATTAGATCATCTTTTTTTGAATGAACGAATGAATGAATGAATGCTCTCAGCTGTGACAGCACCACCAAAGTCCTCGTCACAGTCTGTGACTCATTTTGTGTAGGAAGAGCAGCACCTGCCCCCACTACCCCAGCGAGGTGGACAAAAGCCTCATCAAGATGCAAAACCGAACTCTATCCCCAGCTCTGGTATGGAAACTCCAATGGTCGCAAGGGTTTGTAGGGAATTCTAAAAATAACCCTCACAAAATCCGCTGCGATAGCAACGCTTTTCTCCCTCTGACTGGCCGCTGGAGGGGCCCTGTCAATAAATTCAAACAACAGGGCATGCCAAGTCCCCGAAGGCTTCACTCCTGGAGCTAAAATAATAATCCCGGGTTTTTGGCAGGATTTCCTGGATACCACTTAACTTCTCTTGAGCATGAAAGGACAGGCAGTCCCTGCCAAATGTAACCACGACACCGAAAAGTTGGCTGAGGTTGTTAGCGCCTTCCTCGGAGTCAGCTAATTGGTGGATTCAACTGGTGTTTGCTGCGTACCAGGCACAAGCATGTTAACCCTTCCAGGCCCCATACATGACAAACAAACTTGCTTTCTAGGTCAGGCAGACAGAGGTGACAGCGCTTCAAGTTCAAGCCTGCTACTCAAAGGCCAGGACTCTTCCACTACTCCATATGGTTAGAAGGTTCTAGAAGTCCTGAAATTGGGCTTGCTCAGGGTGGAGGTGTGTGTGACCAGAATAGTTTTGGGCCCTGGGTGCTTGTGATGATGCAACTGTGTGTGTGATCTTCCGTGACCTATGGCTATTGTATGCCCTGAACTCCTTTCCAGAACATGGAGGCAGCACCAAGGCCTTGGTGGTGGGGGTGATGTGCAGAGCACAGAGGAGAAGCGGAGATATGGTCTGAACAGGGAACCACTGTCCTGTGTCCCTAGGGATCTTTCTGATCCCATCCTTGTCATCACCACCTGAGACACTGTGACACAGACATACATAGATACCCACCCATGGTTCCTGGCTCGTTACTCCCTTAGCCCTTGTTACAGACTCTTGTTATCAAGTTGGGGCAGAAACAGAACCTCTCTCTGACCTTTCCCTGCCCAAGGCAAGACTCAACCTCCCCCCGCCTTTCTGTCTTGGAGCTGACCTTAAAGAACTTCTCAGCCCTACCTTGTCTGTCTGCTTGTGGGTCGTCAGACCCCCCTTTCCGAAGGGGTCCTGCCCATGCCCTGGGGAAGGATGCTGCACAGCAAGGCTGAGAAGAACCTGGACATGCAGGCCTCGCTGTGTGTTCCCCCCAGCCTGTGAGTGTCAGATCTCTCTGTTCCAGCTCGTGGTTGCCCATCCACTGAGGTCTCCTTGGAAAGCCCATGAGGACAGGGTTTGGGGAACTTTAAGGTGGCAGGCCACATGGAGAGCCCTGCGGGGTGGCAGGCTGGGGGACAGTGTGGGAGCTCTGGGCCCCACCTACCCTCACCCCGTGTACCGTCTGTGTCCTCTGCAATATCCTATATAATAAGCTAGTGACATAAGTGTGTCCCTGAGTCCTGTGAACCCCTCTATAATACTACTTGAACCCAAGGAGGAGGTTGTGGAAACACTGATCTCTAGCCGGTTGGTCAGAAGCACAGGCAAAACAAACTTGAGAGGGGCATTGGCAGTGGGGGGCAGTTTGGGGACTCGGCCCTCCTCCTGCGGGATCTGATGCCGTCTCCAGGTAGACAGTGTCAGAACTGAATTGGAGGACAGCTACCTGGTGTCCGAGGCAGAATGTATCACTTGCTTGGTGTGTGGGGAAAGGCCCCTTCAGATTGGGTCACAGAGGCCTTCTGCGCTGGTTGCAGAAAGAGAGCAGAGGGAAACAGTTTGCGTTTTTCCCACACAGACCGCCACACAGTTATTAACAGTATTTAGTGAGCGCTTGCTACACACCAGGCAACATCCATTGAAAACCTATCAAGTAGGTAGTAAAATGATCCTGATTTTACAGGAGAGGAAGCTAAAGCACGTTTCAGGATCCTGCTTAAAGACGCCCATTCGGTAAGTGGTGGAGCTGGATAGGGCTGCTCTGGCTGACTCCAGGGCACCCGGTCCTAATCTCTGTGCCACACAGTATCTGGAGAAAGCAGATATGATGCTTTCATTAAAAATGCTGCCTTTATTGAGCGCTCTAGACTCACACACTCAGAGTTAAAGAAGAAAGCAGGAGGGCAGGGTGCCAGGGGGTCTGGGAGCAGAGGCCCTGACCTCTCTGAGACGGGGGTGGGGGGAGTGGGACCCGGGGTTGTATTAAAATGCAAATTTCTGCCTTGCTTGCTGGTTTATCACCTGACTCGTTATACAATTTGCCAGTTATAGAAGAAAAATTACCATAATGTGGCCCTAGGGAATGGTTGTAAAAAGGAGACCAAACGTTACTTATCGGCCGTTCCACTACAATTATCTTCTGCGTTTGTTCTTCTTTTTCTTTCTCCCCCAGAAAAATGAAACCATCAATGCCTGTGACAGGGCACCACCGGGCGGGAGGCAGCATGCGGGAGCAGGGAGGAGGCTGGTCTTTGATGTGCTTACTCCTCCAGCTGTCTCCATCCGCCCCGTGGCCCACTGCTGGCACTTTCTTGGGGTGGTCCCCTCTGCTGAGCAGGTTGGATGGACCTCTCTCAAGCAGGAAGAGAGACGGAGGCTGAGCAGATGAATCCAGCTATCTCCTTGTTTTTACGGGCCCAGGGCTGACTGGGATCCCCTCTGCTGGGAATTCATGCAGAAGGAGGACAACTCAGAGGACCCACTGAACCGCTTTCCTCCGTATCAGCAGGTGGTGGCCAGGTTCTCAGGACTCAAGCTGCAGATGGCTGGGCTTCTGCAAGGCGGAGTCACTGTGTGGGGTGCATCCCTGGATCTCCCTGCTCTGGCAATAATTCATGCTCCCAAGATACTCCCCAACTGATACCTGCCTGCCTAACTCTGCTCCCGGGTGCCTTGCCGACAGTGACTGTGCCTTCAACTTGATTCTCTCTGTATCTAGCCTAGTACTGGAACATCATAAGCAGCAAATAAATATTTGATGAATGAATGAAAGTGTCTGTCTGTGAGCATGTGTCTGTGTGTTTTCAGGTTATTCTAAAGCTGTGGTCCCCATGGGCTGGCTTCCTTTAGCTCCAGCCAAATCTTCTCCCAGCCCTACAGCCTCTGGTGATTTCTCAGGCTTCTATAAGCAGCATATTAAAACAGTCAGGGGAGCAGATAACGAGGCTCCCCGGGCTGCCCGTGCATACTGTTCAGATATTTATGGTTTCCACAAACCTTAGGCTTCCCTATCATTCTTTTGCACTCCGCCGTGGACTTAGAACTTCTTTTGTCTTTACTCCTAGGGCACATGCGCCCCCTTTATTTATGCCACAATATGAATGGTAAACTTAGATACTCCTCTAAGTTAAATTTACAAAGGACAAATTCAAAGGGATTCACCGAACATTCTGTAACCATGTCTAGCAGGGAACCCTCTGACGTCCAGTTTCCTGGACCCTCTGCAAAGAGAAAGTCCAGCCGTGATCGTTTGCTTTCATACAACATTCTATTTTTTATTTTTATTTATTTATTTCCACGCAACCTTTTAGATCAAGCTGGAGGAACCCCATGCTGGCTTTAGGTGTTAGGGGGTTAAATGGCTTAGAACACACACTTCCAGTTTGATCTCTGGCTGCCCATCCCTGTTAGTGGCAAAACAAGTCACTACTCGTGGTCTTGGATGGGAAGCCCAGCTAGTGGCCTTGTAGAGAGGGCAGCATGTTATTTGTACCTCTGAGCCCTTTGTCTGAGGGAACAGCCATCTCTCTGTGGCCAGAAGTTTCTTTTTCCCAGAGGAAGATAAGAGTATGAAGTGAGAGGAGGATGCCACGGTCTCCAGTGACAATCTCACCCATACCTGGACAGAGGTTGACAAACACTGCCACCAGCCAAGGATGCCACCTGTTTTTTCATAGCCTGAAAGGTGAGAATAATTTCTACTGTTTCAAATGGTTGAAGAAAAATCAAAAGAATATTATTTCATGATATGTAAAAGTTGTATCAAATTTCTATCTCGGTGTCCATAAATAAAGTTTTATTGGAACCCGGCCACGCTCATTCCTGTGCACAGCGTCTAGGGCTGCTTTCACACCCGGCAGCAGAGCTGCGTGTTGTGGCAGACACAGGAGGGCCCGCGGAGCCCAGAGAGTTACCATCTGGCTCCTTCCAGAAAACATTTGCCAACCCCTGCTCTAGAGCCCAGGTCGATCTTTTGTCCCCACCTGCTCTCCGATGTGTCATCTGGGCAATTGGAACATCGCAGGGACGTTTTTTTTTGCCTTTTGGACAGATTTTCTCCTACTTTAACTCATACTTTTGAAAACGGAGAGAGTGAAGGATTGAAGGATGAAGCTGGGAGCCAGCAATCCTCAGAATATATTTCTTGTGACCTGGCTCAAGTCATCTTGATTTCTCTCTGGACCTCATCATGCTGCCCCTGAAAAATAGCACTGCCGGGAAATAGGGGGGGAGACATAGACGTTTGTCAGAACTGATCTTGGGGTCAGGCCCCCAAGGACCAGCCTCACTTAAAGTGCTCCATGTGTCCCTGCCTTGGGCAGGCTTGCCCTTGCCAGACACGTCCTGATTTTTGGTTCAGAAGGTATGATCATCGTAGCAAGACATTTGCAATATTAAATATCCAATTAACAGACATTTATTTATTACCTACTATGGGTGCTGCCCTGCCCACCAAGGAGATGTAGGGAAACCACCAGGGCGGGGCCCTGCACCCGGGGAGCTGGAACACATCTGATGCTATTGTGCACCCACTGGTGCAGGGTGAAGCCACAGCACACTGAACACTACTGCACTCACGATTCTCACACCCACCCCCTGCAGGAAGACAAAATTAGCTCCCTTACAGAAGAGGTAACCACGGTTCCGTACCCAAGTTCCCCCATCTGGTGGGTGGTCTCTAGATTCACTGGCCTCCGGAGCCCAAGCTTCCAAAGTCCCACTGCCAGCAGAGAGCACAGCTTCTCTGTGGGAGAAAAGAGCCGAAAAAGATGGCACTGTCATTGCTCAGGAGGCTCAGCTCAGGGGAGGGGCAGAGGGAGGGATGAGCTGGTTTATTTTGGGAAAAGCCTCCTTATTAATTCTTAAGGGCCCCTCAAGGAAGAAATTTCCTCAGCTCTCGGGGCCCAGCTTCTCTTTGAGTCGAGCAGAACCCAAGGAAGGGTGAGGGGACAAACTCTATTCCGCCTTGGAGAACGGAGTTGCAGGTCTCTCTTCCTCCCTGGTTACAGGGGCAATCTCTCAGTCACCCCTAGATCTCCTAAACAGACAGATATTAAGTACCTATGGTATGCCAGGCACTGTGTTTTGTATACAGTATGTGTTCAGGGAATGCTTAGCATGTAAACGAATCTCTGCCACATAAGTTCAGCCCGATGTCAGACTTTTTCTAGGAACTTCTGGGAGATACCAGAGTCTTCGAAAAAAGAGGGAGAAAGACAGAGATATTCGAGGTAACTCTGTTTCCCCTTCCCCTACTCGTTCCCGCATCGCTGCCCTAAAAGGGGTGTCCTCTCCATCACTTGATGAGGTCAGCAGGTTGATGGGCAGAGTTGCCAGTTCTTCCCAAGGTCAGTTCTGAGGATCCACAAAGGAAGTGAAGTTTCCCTCCGGTCTCTTTTTCTTGATCCTTGTAGATACCCTGTCCTGGAATCTCTTTTGCTCTAACCCCATTACCATATTCACTTCCCAGGGACTGTCATTCTCAGTTAAAAATCAAAATGGTCCCAAGTTAGAAAGTCATCAAGGTTAACCAAGAGAGGAACCCCCATTTCCCTTCCCGCAGTCAGGAAGCCCTGATGCTTGGGTGCTGGTAACAGAGGAAGCAAGTCATATGGGGAGAGAGAGGAGGCTTCCTTCCCTCCAGCCTCGGGGACCCACTTGCCATGCCAGGTCTGTTGTTAAAGTCTCCAGGGTGGCTCCCCTGCCCCCAGAAACCAC
>NW_003852413.1:7757724-7786212 GCF_000181295.1 Otolemur garnettii
TCAGGAGTTATCTCCCGGACAATGGTCCTCTCCTGGGAAAGCCCAGAAGGTGAAGGCCAGAAGCTCATCTCTGAGTTCTAATTTCTGGTCTGCAGATATGCTGCCTCCTCTGATGATTAACAAGGGATGGCCTTGGCACTCCATGCAGAGTTGTGGCCTTTGAACCTGTGGTCTCAACAAGACAGCCTCTCAAAACACCCCTAGCTAACAGGTGTGCACAGAGGTAACCGGGCGTTTTGCGACCATTACTTATCTCAAGAGCTTGGGGAGATGGACAGGGCCTCAAGAAGAACACATCTCTTTAATGTTCATACAACGTTCCCTGTCACCTCTGTCTCCAAGACGTCTATGTCCCCTCCTCTTTCCAACCCACAAAATTGTCAAAGTGCAACTTGCTCCCCAGACACGGCATCCTACTACTTATAGGCAGAGTATGGCTTGCTGAGCCTAAGAAGGGGGCAAACTGTTTTTGTTCCCCACAGGTTAGTGAGAGCTTCCAGAGAGTGCAGTGAAACCCAATTTGCACAGCCCTGCCCGCACCCCATGTGCCTGTCCCTTCCATGCTCTGTTCACTTGTTTTTCTTGATCCTACTGGTCTAGACTGAGTCCACTAGACTTTGCAATTCCTAAGAATCTGCACTGTGAATCTGGGAGGGTCTAAGTGTATGCTACAGGCAGGCAAAGAAGACCAAAAAGAGAGAAGGATGCTGGGTCCCTTGATCTCAGCACCGTTGACACGTGGGCCCTGCTCCTTCTCTGTGGAAGGGACGTGGGGATGTTGAGTAACATCCCACCCACCAGATGCCAGTGGCATCCAATCCCCAAGTTGTGATGGCCAAAAAGGTCTCCAGACATTGCCAAATGTCCTCTACAGGACAAGATTACTCCTGCTTGAAAACTACTGAGAAAGTGAAAAACAAATGGTTAGAGCAGTGGTTCTCAACCTTCCTAATGCCGTGAGCCTTTAACAGTTCCTGTGGGTCACAACCCACAGGTTGAGAACCACTGGGTTAGAGGGTTTCATTTATCTCGAATCCATGATTGTGCCACAAAAACTTCCTACTGACCCTCAGCCCTTGACCTTGGGCTATGCCTTTTACCTTAACTTCTCAGTCCCACCGTCAACCCTGTCCACGCCAACCACCCATCCTGACACCCCATCTCCAGCAAGCTCCAAAGCCCTGCCCCATTTACCCCATAGGAAAACACCCTTGGTGTCAGCACTGACATGTGGTGGGGAAACCTGACCCCAGTGACAGAATTCATAGGGAGGGAAAAGGCGCCCAGGGGGAGTGGGGAGCAGGTGCCGGGCACCGTGAAAACCGTGAAAGCTCAAATCACAGGACGTCCTGAGAGAGGCGGGATTTCCGAGTAGGACACAGGAGGTGACTTCACTAGTTAAACATTTAGAAGTTAAAATTGAAGCCATGGCTTTATCTCTTTCAACCTTCAGAAGAATCGACTATTTGATTAACTGTGACTCTCTTTGCCTTTTAAATGCTTGACTTTATAAGTTGTTGACTCTGGGTTAATGTATGCCATTGTCTCTTTCCTTCCTGGGCTGGGCATTCCCTCCTAGGCAGGGATGTGGACAGCCAAACCCTTGCCCTCTCCAAGGACCCAAGCACAGGTGGACGAGACCAGGTAGAGGATAAAAACTGTTTAGTTGGGCGAGATAAGGGTCATAGTATTAAGTTCATGGAAAAGAGGATGCAAAAGTGTATGCAGAACTATCCTAACTGTGCTTTGTAAAGTGATATGTAGGTGTGTGCACATGCGCACTCTCACACACACACACGGGAAAAATCTCATGCAAATGTACTAAAATCTTAACAGTATTTATCTCTAGCGGTGCATCGACTGGTTTCAGTTTTCTTCCTTATATTTCTCTCTGCATGTTCCGGGTTATCCACAATCAGAATGTATTACTTTTATAACTTGAAAATAAAAGGCATAGTAAATGCTCTTTATTTTGTATTATTTTTATTTAATACCTGCAGAGGCTGAGAGGAACAGCTCGTGTCTATTCTGGAGGGAGTATTAACACTGGGACGGCTGCCTTGGAGATGGGTTAGAGCAAAGGCAAGCCTCAATGTTTGGGGTGCATGATCCTGTGACCCCCCCAGAAAAGAGAGGGTACATGTCTCCACAGCATCTGCTCATCTCTAGGGGCATCTGGAAGCCCAGAGCTCACTGACCAGGGGCCAAAGTCAGTCCCCCACAAAGCTACCATTGCCTCGCCAGGGTCTCTGCCGTCCCCCCATGGCCAGTGGTTGAGGACAAATCCAGCTGCTGCTGGGAGGAGCCCCACGTGTGTTACAGACAACCCAAAAGGATCGAGGGAGGAGAGCGGCCAGCCTGGCCATGGGAATGAGGTCCTGACACACGGCGTGTCCTGGCAAATCAAGATCGGATTTGCAAGGCAAAAATTTTAGGGCTTCTCTGGGTCCTTTGGCTTCTAAAGTCAGTCCCAACCCTCTGCCAAAAGCGTTGGAAGAAAGTCACTCTCAGGTGGTCTCAGAAGGGCCAGTGAAGAGTATGAAAGTGTTGGAGGGGTTGGGTGTTTCACCCAGGTCTTTGTAATTGGCAGTGGGCCCCCTAGGGGACAAGTGAGCTCAGGACACTGCTTCTGATGGTCACACAGAGCCTTGTGGTTGACATCTAAAGGAGTCAGATGGGGGCCCCACCTGTCTCTCCTCTGGTTGCAGGGCCCCCACTAGAAACTCTTCAGAGATGCCAGAATAGTCTCCCTGTTCGCACTTTGCTTAGGTCCCCAACTTCAGTTCTGTGTCATGCTCTTGGGGTCCTTCTCAGGCCTTGGTGGCCTCTTCTGGGGTCGGAGAACCTTCCAGAGCTGCAGGTTGCCCTCCCTCAGGGATGGTTTCTGGGCTCCCACAGGTCTCTGGCTCTGAGCATGGGTGGCAGGTGACTGGGCCACTTAGAGCACCATGGGGCAGAGCCAGCTGGGGGCTCCGTGCCCTCCCTGCCACTCCCTTGAACCAGCGGTCTTCTCATGCTTATAATTTCTAATTCTACTTAGATCATTGGATTTTTTTTTTCCTGCTCAAAATAGTGTTAAAAACACCCTTCTAGAATATGTCTCAATTTAAGTCAGCAAACATAGTGGCTTCTAGAGTAGCCACTACATGCAGTACATGTGCTAAGCCCCAGGTAGAAACAGAAGGAAGGCCTGAGATGGTGAAAGCCAAAGCTCTCTGGCCCCTGGGAGCTTCCAGTTTTTAGACCCAAGGACTTACAGGTGTGCCCACAATTAGAATAAAACCATGAAATGAGAAGGGGCCTGAACAGAGGTTATGGGAAAGAGGGAGAAATTCCACCTGGAAAAATCCAGGGTGGTTTCCTGGTGGAGGTGTCATTTTTGAAAAGCACGTAAGTTTTCCATAGGTCCAAAGGGGCAGCACAGAAGGAAGCAGTTGCATTCCTCGTGCAATCCCAGTGGCGTGGACGCTCGGCGTGGACGCTCAGCCTGCTCCTGAGTGGTGGTGGAAGGAGAGAGCCCAGAGGGTTCTGCAGGGCTGGGCCCAGCTCCTCCCAGCCAGGGTCCCTCCCACCCAGTTACCCTGGGCCCCAGCAGTGTCCCCAGTCTGCTCCTCTTCTGGGAAATTGTTACTGACCCTGAGTTCGCCATCTTTAGTCAGTGGGAGTTCTGTGTACTGTCCAATCCATGAATTTGGAATTTGTGATCATTTCGTTCTGAGCAAGGATGTCTGGCTTTGCATTAAAAATGTAGTTCATAGGCAAATTATTTCAGTAAATAAGATTTCAAGGCCAGCTGCTTATGCTGCTCAGCAAGCCCTTGTTTCCAGCAAGGGCACCCCAGAAGGGAGGACAGTGATAAACATGAGGAGAGGGGCTGGGCTGGGCATCGTGCCGGCCTGCCCCGGGGAAGAAGCCAGATCCTGCCGGGTGAGCCTCAGCTCACCTAGAAGGAGTCAGCAGGTCACGGAGGTACCATCCCTGTCTCAGCTTCCTGGGCACATGGGGGTCCTGAAGACAGGTCTAGCCGAACCCCACTGACTCGCCCCTTGTGCTCACGCTTGGATAAGAGAGGCCTGGTCTGCCTGTGGATGAACCTGTGACCCCCACTTGCAGGTAAGCGCATTAGTGCCTACACCTGCTTTTCAAGCCTGATCCTGCTATTACTACCTGTTTGGACTTGAGCAGGTAACTCACCTTTTTGTAGCCTCACTGATGTCTAATTTTGAGTGTTTCCTCAGTTCCAGGCATTACGCTTATATTCTCCAATAAAAGGCATTATTATCTCCACTTTGCAGATGAGAAAACTGAGGCAGAGAGAGAGCAAGAGAACGAGCAGTGTTAGGCAGTTTGCCTAAGGTCATGCAGCTGGTGAGTAAAGGTGCCTTGGGGCCCATTATCCAAAGGGGTTGCATTAATGCAGGTAGAGCTCCCAGCTGCTGGCATGTAGTAAGTGCTTGATAAATAGTTGTTATCGGTGTTGTTACATTGCCTGTTTCCTGTCCCATCCCTGTCCCAGCCAGGCAGAGCTGCCTTGAGAAAGGCAGGCCCTAGCACAGCCTCCATGGAGACAAAGCCATCTGTCCATCCTAACGGCTGCCCAGCTGAGGCTGGAGGCCCAAGGACCCGGGCAGTGTGGAAAGGAAGGTTTTTTGTTTTTTTTTTCTTTCTCCCTCCCCGCAAAGCTCTGATTGGAGCCCATTTACATCTTAAAACCCAACTTAGAAAACCACAATCCATCAGCCAGTGATGGTGTAAATTGCTTTGCTAAATATATTTCTGCGTACATGGTAAGTAAAAATATCATGAATTTAATAAGCCTTGGAATTCACATTTTTCCAATCCTAATTAAGTTTCTCTTCTGCTTTGGATGTGTTCTTCTCTTCGGCAAGACTGGGCACGGGAGGCAGCTGTGTGCCGGGCTGGGCCCAGCATGGGGCTCTGCCTCAGTCAGTATGTGTCATCCTCTCAGCAGCTCTGGGCCACGAGGGTCATCACTGCCCTTTCACTGAGGCTAGACTGAGTCTCAGGGAGGTTTGAGGCTCTATCTCCAGTCATGGCCAGGAGCCAGGGTTTGAACCCAGTCGGCTGCCTCCTTCTACCATCCCCCCACCCCACACACTTGGTCCTAAAGGGTCAGTAAGGTGGCCCAGGGTCTGGGCACAGCTTGGCTCATCTCCCAGGGCACCCTGTGCTATTGGTCCCCTGTACAGCTGTGTGCGCACCACATGCTCACTCAGGGACCCCGTCTTCCTGTGATGCATGTACATGCAAACACCAGCCCAGAAACGGCTGCCTCAGTGACCATGTTCGCAACTGTGGTGGTCAATTTTGTGTGTCAATTTGGCTGGGCCATTGTGCCTGATGTTTGGTCAAACGTTACTCTGGATGTTTCTGTGATGGTATTTTGGGGATCAGATTGACATTTGCACAGGTGGACTTTGAGGAAAGCAGGTGACCCTCTGGAGTGTGGTGGGCCTCATCCAATCAGCTGATGTCTTGCATAGGCCAAAGACCGACCTCCTTTGAGCCTGAGGGAATTCTGGCAGTCAAGGCTTGTGGACTCAAACTGCGTCTTTTCCCTGGGTTTCCAGCCCGCCGCCCACTTGGCAGATTTTGGACTTCCCAGTCTCCACAATCATGTGAAGAAATTCCTTAAAATAAACCTCTCTATATGCGCGTCCTGTTGGTTCCGTTACTCTAGAGAACCCCAACCCGACACTGCCATGTGGCAGCCCTGTGTCCCGCCTTCTGGTGGCACAGATCCCACACGAAGCTCTGGGGTGGGAGCTGCTGTCAGTCTTCTCCACATGAAGAGCAGGAGCCCAGAGAGCTGGAGGGACTTGCCTTCCCTCAGTCCCAGCTAAGGGGCTGGGAGCTTTGACATCAATCAGAGCAGTTTGAGTTCCCAGTTCTGATGCGTGACCACTGCTATGGCCTGTCCTTCAATCACACAGTGGGGAAAACAGCTTCCCCACAGGGTTGTTTTGAAGATTAAACAGGGTGAAAGTGGCAAAGCATTTGGTGCACAGAAGCTACTAGGAGTAGGGGCAGAGTCAATTGAATTCTGCTGGAGCCATAGCCACTGGCGTCATGGCCTCTGTCAGTCCCTATCCAAGCATCCAGGATTTCCTGGCCTCTGTCCTTGGGTTCCAGGCTGCTCTGGGGCTGGCACCAGCCCCTTTCCTCATTTCCCGGGCGGCCCCAACACAGAGCAGCTGGGCAGGGCAGGCCCTGTCGTTGGTGGGGAGGTGTGTTCCATCTTGGGTCTTCAAGTCTGCAGTGATGCTGCTGTGTAACTGTCCACAGAACATTAGTTGCATATTACAGGGTTATGTTCCGTAGCATGATGTATTCCCCAGACAGGTGGGATTCCGGAGAGCTGCGTGCAGGTCCTTGGGGGAAGGAGGGGCAAGGCAGAAAGCCTCAGGTTGCTGCACAAATGCTCTAAGTCACTGTTGGAAGCCCCCAATGTACTGGGCAAGCCCACTAGCCCCAGCCCTGCCCCCAGATTTCCCCTCTACTACCCACAAGACATCCGGTTGGATGGGGCTGCAGGAAACCAGGCAAAGGCTCAAAGATGGCCCCATTATCATTCAACAGCCTCTCCATTCTGGCCTTGACAGCAGGCGCTATAAGTACCTGTTCCAAAAAGGGGAGAAAGGGCTCAGCACACCCGGTTTTTTGTTTGGAAAACTGTCCCACACCTCCACCCCACAGGACTCAGGGAGGCACTGCAAGAGTGGCTAAGGCTGGGGGCTGCAGAGCCAGCCTCTAGCACTTGCCGTGTGATTGTGGGCAGGCTGCATCACCGCCCTATGACTCAGTTTCCCCAATGAAAATACAATCAGTAGTACTATGTAGTAGTGACATCCTATGTTGTGGTGAGGATTAAATGAGTCAGTGAATGAGTCTGGAAAACAGGTACCATTTCAGGAATGTCATGCCCATCATTATTATCATCAATATTGTCCCCTTTGCCCTAAGTCAGCCAAAGGATGGAGGCAGCTGGCCTGGCTAAAGTGCAGTTTTTGAAGGAAGGTTGTTCTCTTCTTTCCTGTGGGAGAAGAGAAAGAGACTTTCTGGCCACTAGACTTTCTGGCACCCTCTTGCTCCCCACACAGGCAGAGACAGAGTTGGCTAGAAGTGATGGGTCCAGGGGAAAGATATGGCCTGCTATCCCAGGACTGGTGGTCAGGGTTGTGCACGCCTGCCTTGAGTGGAGTGAACTGTACCCAAGAAGGTCTCTGGCTGGATGAAAGGCTGAAAGTGGTGGGGGTGGGGACCAAGTTGAAAGGACCTAGACCTTCCAGATCAAGAAATGGTGCCATGAGGAGCCCCTGCAGGGTCCATGTGACTCCCCCCTCCATCTGAATGGTGAGACCAGGGATTGCCAATCAGACTTAGAGACACCACCGAACAGAGGACAGGGCCTCATCGCTGGGGAAGCCAGCACAGGTAGGAAGGCAATGGCTAGACGGTCCAAAGAGCAGGACCTCCAACCCACCCTAAAATCTGTTCAGCTATGGGCAGGTCTGGCCTGCTGAGGATGGTATGGGAAGGGAGGAGTGGAGCTTTGAGTTTTGTAGAGGTAGAAATTTTAAAATGAACAAAACTAAATACTGGAGTGAGATGGCTCTAATAACTGGGCATGGCGGAAATATCTATAATTTGGCCAGATGTCTTCAAGAGAGTAGGCAAAAGAGGTTGAAGTTAGGGAGAGTTATAGGGGCACATAAAACCACTTCATATTTGTACCCTAACAAGGTGGGGCTCCTCAATGTATTTGTCTAATAACCATCTCCCTGTGAGAGCCGCATCTGTGTGTCTCCTCGTGGTGGTGGCATCCATGTTGGGCTCACCGTGGGCCTTAATGCTGGATGGATGGATTAGGGAATGGGCCTTAGATCCCAGGGAAGAGGAGTTGCCTCGAGTTCTCATGCTCTCTGAGCACAATCCTCTTGGCCTTCCACCGCTGGTGGTTATGGCCTTTCAATCGCTGGTTACAGGTTGGAGGGGAGAGTGAGAAGGCTGGAGGTGAGGAGAGCAGGAGGTGGTCCTTTTCCTCTACCAATATGGCAGCTGGGGACAGCTGTGCTGCTGCCCAGCCTGGAGATGGCTACTCGTCCTCCAGGCCCAGAGCTGCTTCTCCCACCCAAAATCAGCTTCATGCTCCAAGGAGGCTGGAGCCACCAAGGCTGGGACTGAGGCATGTGACGGTACTAGAGGTATTTTTAGTTTTCTCATTAACCGAGTGCTTTCAAATTAGCCTTCTATTAACCTCAAAGGAAAATGAAAGTGTTTTTTTCTCTTCCCAGAGTAAGCCTCTCCTGCAGAATATCAAGGTTTCCATGATTAACGTTTCATGCGCCTTGAAGCTCTAATGAAGTTGGATTCTCTAATATCGAACTTGATGGAATAATTGGTCCGTGGTCTCTGCAATGGTGAGAGAGAGGCTGTCAGGCAGGGGAGTGGTCTTTTCCTCCTCGTCTCACACATCCTTTGTTTCTATCCCCTCTTTTCTCCTCCAGAGGCTGCCCCTTCCCCCTCCCCTTATCCTGAAAGAGTCCAGGTGATCAACACTCAGTCCCTGGTCTTATCTGGGAAGCATCGTCTGCTCTGATGGGCAGCTCCAGACGGCCACTTAGTCACTGCCCCACTCAAAACCATCATCTGGTCCTCAAACCATGAAACCAGGGTCACAGAGGAGGCCTCTTGACTTTGGCGGTGTCCCTTCAAGTGGCCTTACTGCTCTGCCTTCGGGGTTCAGTGGAAAGGAGAATAAATAGCCTTTCAATTTCCGAGCAGTGCCAGGTACCAAGTCTGATGAGAATAATCCAATTTCCACTCCCTACTGGAGAGGGAGGAGCAATCTGCCTGGCCATGGTTACCTGTCGGCTATGCTTTATCCTAGGCATGGCAAAGACAAGACAAGTCTTCTGGAGGGGTGTGAGTAGACCGGCCCCTGGGAGAGGGTACCTGCCGCAGACAGGAGTGAGCTGCCTGAGGTCACTGAAGGAAATGGCAAGGTTGGTTCCGAAGGATCCTTTGTCCATTGGTCCAACTCCTCCCCGTGCCCTTTTCCCCTTGAGCCTTACCACTGGTGGCCTCTGCCATCCCTGCTCTCCTCCCCTATGTGAGCAGCTCTGAAAGAGACATCTCTGTTTTGTGGATGGCACACTGCTTGCTCCCACAGAGCTCTATTTCACAGTGGGGGAGTTGGAGGGGCTGCTCCCTGGGATTCCTTCTCCACCTCCCTCCCATTCCAGCAAAGAAAGGTTCTGCACTCCCCAAGAAACTCACTTGTTCTCTACATGTGACCACCTGCTGGAGGCCGGTGCAAAGGCAACAGGCCCACGATCTAAATGAGTAAAGCGGAAGGTCATGGAATCAGCCATGCGTGGATGCCCTGGACAGGTCTCCAGCTTCTGTGCTGACTATCCAATTGCCACCCACCTGTCTCCACCGGAAGCCCTTGCCACTCCAAAATTGAAATGTCAAAATGCAAGCTCAGCCAGGCAAGGTGGCCTATGCCTATAATTCCAGCACTTTGGGAGGCTAAGGGCAGAAGGATCCTTTGAGCCCAGGAGTTCGAGTCTACAGTGAGCTATGATGACACCAGGGCACCATAGCCTGGGTGACAGGATGAGACTCTATCTCTAAAAAAAATTAAACGTGTCGCTTCTCTAACTCCTTCTCCCTTCTGTTCCCTGCTCATCTAAGCACATCACCATCAACCCTGCCTCCATGTCAGAAACCCGAGAGTCAATCTAGACCCCCCCACACTCCCCAGGTCCTGTCAACACCCCTCTGATGGGCCCTCTGTTACCACTGTTCCTGCAGTGACGCCTAACCTCACTATCTCCATTCAGAGCAGCGTGATAGT
Source organism: Otolemur garnettii (assembly GCF_000181295.1). Classification (NCBI taxonomy): domain Eukaryota; kingdom Metazoa; phylum Chordata; class Mammalia; order Primates; family Galagidae; genus Otolemur; species Otolemur garnettii. Next base: position 7,767,608 of record NW_003852413.1, read on the forward strand.
TCTACAACTTCTCTTTCTGCCAAAAATCTTGGTTCCTGAGTCCCTTTTCTTTTCTCCAGCCAGAGTGCTCGTTCTGAAATGTGCTGCTGACTGTGCTGGTCCCTTGCAGTAACTTTCAAGGACTCTGGGGTACTTAGGCTGAAGCCCACATTCCTTGGACAAGTCAGAAATTTTCCTGGCGTGGGACTCCCTTATTTGTCCCACCTCATCCAGCTCTGCTCCTACAAACCTGTATTCAGCCAGGACCAAACACCTGCATTTCCCTGGACATCCCTTGTCAATTCATACCACTGGGCTTTGTATACAGTGTTGCCTCTGACTGGAATACTCTCTGTTCCTGGTCCATCAGTGAACTCCTATTCATCCTGCAAGACCTCTTCTAATATATCCTCCTCTGGGAAGCCATTGCAGCTGAAATGTTCTTCACGGCACCTAGTGGAATCCCTGCAAGTCCCCATCTGATTTGCCCTAGATCTCACTGTTGTCTGCACTAAGGCTCTATGGAAATGTGAACTCAGGAAGAATGCTCCCTGGGTGTTTTCCATCCTGAGGTGCAATAGAAAGATCCCACAGTTTCAATCACGGGTCTTCCCTGCTCCCAGATTTGCAGACATCACCAGGCTTATAGCTGCCTGAAGCCACATCTGCAGCTTCGTTCTCCTTCTCCTTTGTTCTCCTTCCTCCCTCCTGCCTTCCTCCCCTTTATTGCATCTTCCTCTGAGGATAATGAAGCCCCCTGTAGGACACTGGTCTTAGAGTCTGGCTTTGCTTTCTAAACCAGAGCCTCATGTGGTCCTGGTCCTTGTCCTCCTTATTCCCAGTGACAGCGGCATTTCCTTCTCATCCCTGTGGTCAGCAGACTCTGATGCCTGGGAGAAGGAGCATCGGTCTGTGATTGCAGAACTTCCCTCAAGTTCCACATCATCACCACGTGGCTTCCTCAGCCCTTGGTCCAGCACCCAGGACCACCCTACCAGAGCGGGGCCAGGGGAGGAAGGGGGACTCACCTCACTGCTTAGAAATCCAGCCTGGCATTTTGGAGAGGAGGCTGATCCTTCTGGGCACCATGGATTTTCTGCTTCTCATGTGCCCATTGGAGCTCTGTTCCCCCCTCGGCACTCCCTCAAACATTTTACACCATGGGTCCACTTGGAAAAGGCAGCCAGGTGAGGCGCATTTTGAAAAAGACTCATACATAAAAATCCAGTCTTAAAGTCAGATAGGGGGTAATTAGTCACATTTCAAAAGAGCTCTTATGTTTCCTCAAGGCTCGCTGCCGGAGCCCATAATGAGCTGCCGCCCTGGAGTATTGACAACAGCATGGGACAGCCAGGCCACACTGCACTCTGTGTTTGCCTGGCCCCACCAGTTTAGTTTCTTTCCTGTGAGTTGAAGACTTTTCTTTTTGTTTCAATTCACTTCTGCATTATTGTGACTTCTCTTTGGCTAGGGAGGAGTGTGAGGTCTTCGCTCATTTCACAGATGTAGGAAACTGAGGTTATAATTGTGTAGCCCAAACACAGAGAAAACAGGATCTAAGGAGGGGCAGGAATGCTAATTCCACACAATCACTGTGATCCTCTTTTTCCTTCATGGGAGAACCAGCTAAAAGACCACATTTTTTGGCTTTTAAGGCAGCTAAGCACGACTATAGAAACAAATTCCATCTGAGGGATGAAAAAGGCCATGTCCTTTGGGATTTCTGGACAGGTCGTTCAATGGAAGCTGGCTCAGCTAGGAGGGAGCACTGCCCCCAGATGCTCTTCTCCTTGCTCCCACCCTGCTGCATGGGAAGTGCTCCTGCACCATTTTAGACCAAACCAGGGCCTCGAAGTGGAAGCTCTGTGCTAGGATGCGGGAAGCAGAAAGACAGAGGGCGTCTGTGTTCTGATGATCTCAGAGTTGTGTTACCATCCCTGGACCACTTACCTCCTCACTTCTTTTGCATAAAGAGGAAAAGAAGCTGCCATGTTGGTTAAGCCACTGTAAGTGTAGATGTTGTATTATACACAGTTGTGTAATCCTGGCCAATAAGACTAAGTGTCTTCATTCTTCATGACTAGACCATGCCCCCAGCTTGGGGCAGATGGGACAGAGTTGGTTTGCTTGCCATCCGTGTTTACACCTGGGTTATAACTTTCTTCAAATCTGATGTCTTCCACCCTCTACCCTACCTTTTCCTGTTGGTCTGTGGATGTAAGTGATCTGGTAGCAGCATCAAGAGTGGGCTCTTGAAAAGAGGGATACAAGACTCTTCTGGGGTCACATCACCCAGCTGCAGGCTTGAGGGATACAGGCAGCCATGTTGCCAGTGCATCAAGGCAATGAGGGACACAGCCCACTGCCCTTTTTTGATTGGCCTTCCCTGTGTCCACGCCCCCACAAGCAGGCTCCTCCCTCAGGTCCCCTTGGCTGGAATGCTCCTCTGCTCCATCTGCTTTTCAGCAAGTGCCTTCCACTTAGCAGATCAACACCCAGGGGATGGCCCAGGAATTCCCACTGTGTCTTCTCTCCTGTCTGAAATGCATCAGTTGGGCTTGGTGCCTGTGGCTCAAGCAGCTTAGGTGCCAGCCACATACACCTGAGCTGGCAGGTTTGAATCCAGCTGGGACCGCCAAACAACAATGACGGCTGCATTCAAAAAATAGCTGGGAGCGGGCGTTGTGGCAGGCGCCTATAGTCCCGGCTACTAGGGAGGCGGAGGCAGGAGAATTCCTTGAGCCCAGGAGTTGGAGGTTGCTGTGAGCTATGATGCCACAATACTCTACCCAGGGCGACAGCTTGAGGCTCTGTCTCAAAAAAAAAAAAAAGAAATGCATCAGTTGGTGGTTACAAAGTTCACTGAGGCTTCAGGTGGGTTTTGGCATGTGCCAGACCCTGCTTCTCATTCTTATTCTTGTCCCTACAACCTGATTTTTGGCAAATCTCTTCCCATTTTTGAGCCTCTCTATTTGCCCTCCGTAAACTAGATGAGTTGGATCAATCTCCAAGACCTTTTTTAGCTTTCAATCCCTAAGACCGCCAAGGTGGAATGAGCTCAGACAGAGAGTGTTTCCAACACCTAATAGTTTCCAGTTAGGTCTCTGCCTGCCAAGTTGCCTGCTGGCTCCCAGATCAGCACTGGCAGGACACGGGCAGGCAGGAGGGTCTTTCTCTCCCACTCTGAAGTCAACCCTTGGGAGCCCACGTGGAGAGGAGAAGGGTGGGTGGTGGGCCGGCTGCCTCTCTCTTCCTTCTCCTATTACTCAAGTCCCCCAGGGCAGGAAAACCATGGACAAACTGGTTTTAAAACTTCAGTCTCTTCCTGAGCTTTTATGCTGGCAAATGGTGCTAACAGTCCTCCCAGGACCTGGAGAGAGGGATTAGATGCAGCTTTTTCATTAGAAAAAGCCGCATGAGCGGAGGTGGCCGCCGAAGCTGTGGCTGTGAGCAGGTCTTTGCGAGCTTCCTGGTTTCCTGGCCTTCCTGGATGGACATCTCAGCACATTTCAGCGTCGATATTTGTGGGCTTAACTTGCCCTGATGAAGTCGCTTGTGGTTTTTAATCTATTCATTCTTTTCAAATTATTGGGGTGTTCCGTCTCTTGTTCTCCCACCTCTCCCCTTCAGGCTATGGTTTTCAGCTTCTCTGGGCTGCGTGGATGGCAGGCCTTCCACTCCCCCCACCAAGGACAGCAAAGCATTAACTGGGAGATTGTCGCCATGACCCCATCACGGGACATTAGTGGGGGCAGTGAGCCAAGTGTCTGGAGCCGCAGATGTTGGCCAGCAGCCTGTTTCATCGAAAGTGTCTGATCTTAGTTCAAAGATGCAGGGGAAGGCGCTAGGGTGAGACGCAAGTTCCAGCCCCAGCCCCAGTTCGTGTCCTTTCTGGCCATCTCCCTAGGTTACCACCCACACGCTTCTTTCAGTACTGCTGATATTTCCCCTATTTCTGAAAAACTCCTGGTAGAGACTCGGCTGTTTCTTTTGGAAAAGCTTTTTGTCAGGTCTTAGAACTCTTCAAACGGAGGGATTTGTTTTTCTTTATAGAAATCATACAGCTGCACCAAGAGACCCCAGGGAGTCTCTGGTGCAACTCCCTCCTCCTGAAGATGAAAAACTGAGGCTCAGAGAGGTGATAAGTCAAGCCCAAATTGACACAGCTTCCACATGGAAGAGCTGGGATTGGGACGCAAGGGCTCCTGACTCCAGGCCACCAGCCCCTGCTGGCCCCATGCTGAGCTCCAGGCAGCTGGAGGCCCTAGTGGAGGCTCTGGGAGGGGTGGGCAGCACTGCCCCTTCCATTGCCTCCTTCTGGGGCTCCAGGCAGGATCGAATCGTCTGAAATCATTACCATTGCCTGGCTCTAAGAATTCTCTATGCTTCCATCACAGAATTGTATTATCCGGACTTGACCTTTAAGGATTCATCCTGCTAGGAAATCCTTCCAGGGACATCCCGGCCTCATCATGTTGGGTACTTGAATGCTAAGGGCCTGGGCTCCCGTGAATGTGCCCTGTGATCTGTGGTTGTGCTGTGGGAGGGAGCTGGCTCCAGGGGGGATGTGGAGTCATCACTGTTTGGGGTGGGCTCTTGGTGGGGGGATGGAGACAGAGGAGAGAGTTTGGGCCAGGGCCTCACATGCTGCTCACTGGGTTTGCCTGCCTCTGGCCAGAGGGTCACATGAAGAATGGACGGTGAACTTCACTCAAGACCCTCTGCGTGGACATGGGAATGGGATGGATGTAGTCCATGGGCCAAAGGGACATGGAAAGGATGGGAGAAGGGGCTGCTCCCTTGTCCTGCTTCACCCCATCAGCAAAGAGGCTTCAGACCAGGGCATCAGTGCTGTGAGACTCAGGGGGCATCTGTGAACAGGGTCACAGGTGGCTGGAGATGGCAGCACCAGCGAGGATGTCTCAGCTAGGTTGCTCCAGAAGTACCTGTTTGGGGAGGTGACTTCAGGAAGGGACTGGGGAAGTGAGAGCAGAACGGGAGGCAGCTGGGTCTGGGGGTGTCTGAAAGCCCACGCCTGTACCCTGATCCCTTTGCAGACCTCTGGATAGGGTGTACCACGTAGTTCCCATCTGGCCCACCTGAGGGTGAGGCACTAGGACTTTTGTCTGATTGGTCTCCAGGGTGGTAATTCTCCGGCAGGTCCAGCTGCACCACAGTGGACTGAGCTTACCCCCCTATGCCCAGAGAAAGCTCCCAGCTGAGTCAGAAGCCCCAGGGCACATGTCAGAACAGTCAAGGCCAGGGGCAGTCACCTTCCTGGAACTCTGTGAGAGGTGAAGGAATTGGCATGAGAAGAACAGTTGGCACAGGGCAGCTCCAGAGTCCTGGCGGGCAGGGCCCAGGCCAGGATAGGGCGGGGGAGGCGAGGGAGCCAGGCTTGTACACATGCAGGGATAAAGCTTGTTTTATTTCACATTGAGATATTTCATTCATTGTGGATAGTTTTTTGCTTCATTTTAATGTTTAAAATATTGCTATACAATAATATCTTGTTTACAGAGTTTCTTGGGTCCTTCTAAATTTCCTGCCAGAACTGAGTGTCAGACTAACTTTACTCTAGCCCAGTCTCTGCCAGCCCCCCAAGGCCTTTGCCCCAAAGCTGAGGAGCTCACGTTGGGGCCATCGGAGACAGAGGACTAGAAATTTGTCCTCACCTCTCTATCCTCTGAAGCATGCTGGCTCTTGGGGGAGACCAGGCACAGTCCGTTCCTGCTCGGAGGAGCATCACTGAATCCCAGAGCTGGAAGGACCACGTGGTCAGCTGGCCCATTAGGGCTCTCTCCTTACGCAGGAGGCCTCTCTGCAGCCCCCCGAGGGGGAGCAGCATCCACTTGAGCCAGTGCTCACAGGGCAGCTCTGCTTTGTGAGGAAATGTGTCTCATCAAGTGGCTAAAACTGTGAACAGTACGTTCCTGGGAATTGCCCCACTTCAGACACCTGGTGGCTGCTCTGACATTGCCCTCATGTTGGTTGGGGCTGTGTCAGGCCCTACATTCTGTTTGCCTTCAGATTCAGGCATGCGCCTGCCCCAGTGTGGGCAGAGGTCCAGCCAGGAGTGCTGGAGCCCATGGGAGAAATGATGAATGGATGGACCAGCACAGCCTGAGCAAGGGAGTTGGGGATAGAGCTTGGTTAGAAGACACAGGTCTCGGGCCCCAGGGGAGGGGCTGCAGCTGGGTATCTGAGCAACATGGGGCAAGTCCAGAGCAGGTGGCTTCAGGTGTCCAGGTTGAGCAGCCACAGCCAGAACAGAGGGGCAGGAGTGTCAGGAGAGTACATCTTGCCACCAGGCCCAAGAGATGCCTGTAGGGGCTGGAGGGTGGGAGAGGAGCCAGAGGCAGGTGGTGTGGGCAGAGCCCCAGGATATCTTCCTTGTACAGCATGAGGGGAGCCAGGGTTCCCACAGTCTGGGTGTGCAGCATCTATCCCACCCTACCCTTCCTACCGATGCTGGGACTCTGTGTTTACCCCTACACTGGTGTGACATGGGGAAATATATGAGAAGTTTTTAAAACCATCTATGGGGACAAATGGACCCATGAATCTGAGACCAGAAAGAATGTCATCAGGAGCCACGCTGACTGCTGCGGATACAGAATCTGGAAGTTTCTGAGGAGGGAAGGATGCAAAGGGCATCACACTGCGGGCATGTGGAAGGACATACTCCCCAGCAACCAGAGGCAGGTGCAGCCACCTTCCACTTGTGTGCCTGCGTGAGTCTCTGCATCCTCTTCCCCTGGCTGAGAGGGCGCTTCTCAAAACCTATATCCCAAAGTCACCAGAACAAGCAAAATGTCTGTGAGTGAGATAATAAGAACTTAAAGTTAGCCTCTGAGATTTGAGTGTCATCTGTTCTCACAGTGCAGGGTGGCCCATCCTCAGGGGTACAGAAGGGGGGGGATCCCAGCACCTCTGGGCATTCATTCATCAGCAGGTCACTGTCCAGATGGGCTCCAGTGCTAGAGATCAGGGTCTTGGTTGCCATGTCAGGCATCTGCGCTGGGGGTGGAGCTCACAATTTTCCAAAAACAAATGCAAAGACCCAGGAGATTCAACGATCACCTCCAGGCAGAGATGCAAACCCCCCACCCAGGTGTGGATCCCTTGGTCCCTGCGCCCTGCTTTATGCTCAGCCAAAAGAGAAAGGAAGGCAATTAGACTCTCTTGAGTTCTTTCAACACAGTGACAAAATAAAATAAAATAAAAAATTCTAGAAAATAAATCTCTAGGACTAGAGACGCAAAAGAACAGGCGGCACTGTTTACCCCTTCGGTGTACAACAACCGACTGTAACAACAAAGAACACGACTGACTTAGAAATTCTTTGTGGTCCCTTAACGCCCCAGAAGAATAAGCCTGGGAGAACGACGGGGAGGCTGCAGGTTCCCACGTGCACAAGAGCACTCTGGCATCTATTGTGTGCTCTCAAGAACTTGTGGCCTCTTGGCAAAGACGATGCACAAATGTGGGCAGAAGGTGGTGGGAGAGAGGGCAGAGCTGGAGCAGGGGGAGGGGCATCTCATCTCCAGCCACAAGGGACACCTCAGAGCTGGGGCCAGAGAGGAACCAGAGGCAGGTGGTGTGGGGTGACAGGGGTGCATGGCAGAGGGAGACCCCTCAGTAGGCATCTATGGGACACACACAGTGGGCACTAAATAAATGCCTGGGGAAGTTTATGAAGCCCGTGCAGGAGACACAGTTGGACCAGTTTTGCTCTAGTAGCTGCGGCGTGACGGCAGCTATTCAAGAGAGTTATGGGGGCGATGAAATCAGCTGGGCTGCCGGCAGGGCAGCTCGGGAGGGCGAGGGCTCTTAGAGCCGGGCCTTGGAGTCTGCGGTGAAGGGGAAATGAACTACTCCGGGGAGGACCTCAGTGGCTCAGCAGCATCTCTGAATGCTAAAGCGGGCAGCAGGAAGGGAAGAAGGGAAGCAGGAAGCAAGCTTTTAGCAACCGCATGCTTTAGGGCTGCAAAGAGTGGGGGACTAGGTCCCCAGAAAACACCTCTCCATCGAAATGGAAACTGAAGGCAAATCCTGATTAATGTTGACCCCGTACCCTCTGGCACATAGGCCTTGGACCAGTAGGGTGGACTGGAGCAGGGCTTTGGTGTGACCTTGCTGTGTCTTGCTGTGTAGCTAACATTTATGGAGCTCTTAATATGCACCAGTGACTGTAAGTGCTTCACAGGAATTAACTCTTCTGATCAGGCCGGGCGAGGTGGTTCACACCTGTAATCCTAGCACTCTAGGAGGCCAAAGCAGGTGGATTGCCTGAGCTCATGGGTTTGAGAACAGCCCAAGCAAGAGCGAGACCTCAAATCTAAAAAATAGCTAGGCATTCTGGTGGGCGCCTGTAGTCTCAGCTACTCGGGAGGCTGAGGCAAGAGGATCACTTGAGCCCAAGAGTTTGAGGTTGCTGTGAGCTATGATGTCAGAGCACTCTACTGAGGGTGACCAAGTGATTTTCTGTGTTAAAAAATAAAAGACTCTTCTGATCCTTATAAGGTAAGGCGTGGGTACCAGCCTCTTTTTACAGACGAGGCCACCGAGGCACAGGGTGGCCATAAGCTAACTTGAGTAGGTCCAGGAACTGAACACGGGCAGACGGGCCCAGAGATCATCCTCTTGGCCCCTTCCCTGTCACTTTGAGCAAATGTGTGTGCCAGTGGCTCCAGTTTGGTAGATGAGAAGGACATTGGTCCCTCCAGTCTCTGACGCTGCGGTTCAGTTCTCCCTTCCTGGTTTTGGAAGGTTGTGGAGTCACATATGCTGGGGTTTAGATCCCAGTTCCACTTCTTAGCAGGATTTGTGCAAGCTCACTTTTCTCATCTGTGTAATTTGGGTTGTGAAGATGAAGGAAAATGTACACATAGAATGCTTTGTATTTTGCGTGACATAGAGTAGGTCTTCTATGAGAAACTTGCGTCTGCCCTAGGAGATGTCCTCGGCAGAATTAACCAGGTCTGGCAATGTGAGGATCTGCTCCCTTTGCCTTGGTTTCACATCCTTAGTGTGTGCTAAAAGCAAAGCCTGGGATAGATTCCTCCTTGTTCATCCATTTCAGTCCAGTGATGGACCTCAAATGGCCACCAGGGTTCTGATTCTGGAGTCACCAGCTGGATCCATTTAGTGCCTGCCATCCAAACAAGGACCCCTACCCCCACCCTGGGTGATGGCTTGGAGAGGAAAAAGCTCCCTGTGAGCAGGGCGGGTCCCAGCAACCTGTTTGTGCTGGGGCACAATTGCAGAATAGGGACCAACGGTCAGATTCAAGGATGCCCTTAAGGAGATGCAGCTTGATCCTTCAGGGTAGGGACAATTTTGAAGGTGTTCCATAGGGAAGCAACCTAGTCACACTGGGGGGTGAATCTTACTGCCGTGCCTGTGAGGAAGCTGCGGCCACCAGACATTAGCCTCGGGAGGGGTCCTGCAGGGTCTGGCCTCCTTCCGCCCCCTGGCTCATCTCCCACCTCCCCACTTCTTTCTCACTCAGCTCTGCCTCACCTTCCCCTGGGCATTCCTCAAACTCAGCAAGGATGCTCCTGGTGCAGACATTTGCCCTTGCTGCTGCCTCCACCCAGCACCCTCCCTCAGGTGTCTGTGTGGCCTTCAGGTCTCTGCTCAAATGCCATCTGGCTGGAAAGAGTCCCTCAAGCCCTCTGCCATAAATAATTCCCTGACCCCGTCATGTCTAGCATCTGATCCTACTCTATTATTTTCTTCCTCAGCACTTACTACTATAATACATGATATTACACTCATCCGTTTGTTTACTGTCTGTCTCACCCACTATAACATAAGCTACCGCAGGCAGGGCCGGTGTCTGCTTTGTTCTCTGCTGTCTTCCCAGAACGACACACTCACATATGTGCCAAACAAATGGACGAATCAAGTGATAACTCACTGGGCAGGTGGCTTAACCTAATCTGCACTGAGCAGGGAGATACTTCAGGGCATGATTCAGTGCTAGGTACCTACCCCCGCTGGCAGACATGTGAGTTTTAGTTCTAAGCACTAAACACAAGTCTCTTCCACAGCCAGGGAGGTGGCTTGTTGTTAGAAATCAATGCCCAGGAGTCTCGTGCTGGGTACAGTTTGTAGAGACAGGTTTGCACAGATAGTTGTGGAGCGATTAGACTCCTGCCAAGACAGACAAGGACATTTTGTCAGTTTGTGCACTGTTCCTTCCTGCGATGACATTGTTCTTGAGTGGTAAGCAATTGGAGCCTCAGGGCCACCTCTCGTGTTGTGGGCAAGTGCAGCTCCCACACTTTAGGTGAAGTGCCCATAAGAAACAGAACATTGCAGTGTGGTTGCACAAATCAGGAAGTCAATAACTGCTTGAAATTCGGAGAAGCAGATGCTCGCTGGTAGACCTAGTTCCTCAGAAGGCCTTTCCCAGTGGCGCTACAGTGGTTCAACAATGGTTGCCTTTTATAGAAGATACACTTAAAAGGAATGAAAAGCCCAGGGCGAGCTGGTAACTTTTGTCTAGTTTTGGAGGCAATACATAAGGTTTGCATAAATTTCATCTCAGGAAGAGTGCATACCAGAGCCTTGATGCTATAGCCTCAGAAGGTGACATTGGGACTTATGACATCATAGTTTTCCTCCCTCACCTGGATACCAGATGATTCAAAGGATGATCCCATACATTAGAGCACCTCACTGAAATGTGGGCATATACCAGGAATCAATCATAGGGAGCAGAGTCTCTATAAACCTGTAGGAAACCAAAGGAACCCTCAGAAATTCTGAACTGAGGATGCCATCCTCAGGGTCACTTTGGATAAGCGACAAGTGTCCAGAGACCACACAACTGAAATGTGACAGGGCCTGGGCTTTGAGTTCTTGTCCTCCCATTATGCTATATCATTTCTCAGCACCCACAAGCACATCTGCTGTCCGTTTATCATGGGGCTGCCAGGCTTCTGTTTAAGTGCGACTTCTAGGCGTATGTAAGTGGTTTAGGGAGAATTTTTTTGATGGATGTGATAGTGATGCTGATTAGAAACTCAAGCTCTAGCCATTCTTTGCTTAGAAGAGAAAGTAAAATTTATTTCTAGTTTTCAAAGGGAATGAGGGAAAGATTGGGTCCAGTTGGGACTGTTTTCCTGTTAGGTAGTCCATGCTCCATAGAGATTGCTGACCCCTCTAACCCAGAAAGACTGATGACTTTGGACTCTGATGGCTATTGGCACGAGGCCAGGCTTTATGTTTCCTCCATGCAATGAAGAATAGAAGCTTCTCCTCCTGTGGTCATACGCCCCAATACTAACAGTCTTCAGCAACACAAGCTTAATGAACGTTACAGTGAAAACAAAAACGCTTGGTGGGAGCTACTGGCTGCCGGTAATTGTATAGTACTTTGGTCCCAGTGACTTTTCCACGGGTGTCAATTATAAACCCTGAGCAAAATATAAAAGTGTATAGAGGTGTGATAAAAAGTAGGCAGAGACTAGAGGTGTGTCTACCCTCAAGAGACTACCTTGAGGGTTTTTTTTTTTTAACCTGGAACTCCCAAATCTGTGCATTAATTGAGGCTGTAGTGTGGATCATTAAAAAACATTTTGAGATATCCAAAAAGAAAGAAATATAAAATCCATTCAGAGCGAAATAAATGAAGCTCTCCCAGCAACACTGATGAGCTGGTCAAGTTTAAACTTGCACGGGAAGAATGAGAAAGGACGTCGTTGACTGTGTCTCTTAGAAGTGAAATGATGAACCATAACAGTCTGTCTCAAAACTTCTGTGGTGACCTATGTAGAAAACCATTGCTGTATTGGCTTGAGGTGTCAGAGGACAGCCCTCAGGGCTGGAAGAAAACCAGAAAGCTAAGGAAGGAAATCCTTGAAGGCAAGAGTGCCTCAGAAGGGAAGCCCATGAGATCTACGTAGGAGATTTGCCCAAGTTCTTGGCACATCTAAGATATGTGTGTTTGGGGAGCGTCCACAGAGAATTTTGGGGGTGAAGGTGATAATGATGCTGGTCTATAGAACTCAGGACAAAAAAGAGCTAAACTAGAAACCGAAGGAACTGAGTGGAGATTTCAGTTGCTGCTGGTCACAGGAGATGAATTTTGGAGATTTAGATGGCCACCTTAGTTGCCTGATTGAATAAATTGACAGAGGAACAAAACCAGTGTCAGAGGCTTTACCAGGTAGGATTCAAAGTGTTCAGTATGCCATCAAAATCACTAGGCAGATGAAGACACAGGAAAATGTTGTTTATCCTAAAGGGGGAAAAAAAAACCCATCAGTAGAAACCCAAGATGATCCAGATATTGCAATTTGTAGATAAGGAATTTAAAGTAGCTATTATAAATATGCTCAAAGACTTAAAGAAAATTTACACATATGGGAAACAAAATGGGAAATTTCAGTAAAGACACAAACTATTAAAAATAGCCGAATGGAAATTCTAGAGTGATGCTGGCCAAAGAACTTTTTGCAGTGAGGGAAATGCTCTCTGTCTGCTCTCTCCAACACGATAGTCACTCACCGCATGTGGCTGTCAAATATTAGGAGTGTGGGTTTTGTGAATGAACCACAAGTTAATTTTAGTTAATTGGAATTTAAATAGATACATACTGACTACTATATTTAGAAGTACAGTTCTATACCCAAAAGGTACATAACTGAAATGAAAGAATTCCTTGAATCATTTAGTAGTGGATCAGAAACAGAAAAAGAAAGAATCAGTGAATTTAAATATAGATCAATATAAATATTCACTGAGAAGAATAAAGAGAAAAAAAACAGGAAAAATAACGAACAGGTCCTCATACATCTGTGGATCATACCAAACTAAAATGTATATAATTGGAGCACTAGAAGGAGAGGAGACAGAAAATCAGGCAGAGAAAATATTTATGGAAATAATGGCTGAAAATTCCAAAATTTAGTAATCAATTTACAGATCCAAGAAGGTCCATGAACCCCCCCCCCAAAAGAATAAATACAAAGAAGACCACACCTAGGCCCATCATAATTGAACAGCTGAAATCCAAAGATAAAGAGAAAGTCTTGAAAGCAGTCAGAGAAAAACAGCACTTTCTCTCAGGAGATATTAATGATGCCCGACTTCTCATCAGAGACAAAGGAGGCTAGAAGACAGGGAGCAATAAGCTATTGAAAGGAAAAAAAACTTCCCACCCAGAATTCTATACCCAGCCGAACTATTCCTCAACAATAAAGACAAACACAATTAGTCTGCTGGGGCTGCCATGACGAAATACCACTGACTGGGTGGCTTAAACAACAGAAATTTATTTTCTCATAGCTCTAGAGGCTGGAAATCTGAGATCAGGATGCCAGAAGGATTGAGTTCTGTTGAAGTGTCTCTTCCTGGCTTGTAAATGGCTACCTTCTTGCTGTGTCCTCACATGGCCTTTTCTTGATTCATACTCGTAGGGGAAAAAGAAAGGGAGGGAAGGAGTGAGGGGGAGAGAGAGAGAAATATAGTTCTTTCTCTCTTTCTCTTCTCATAAGACCAGCAATCAATCCTACCAGACTAGCACCTTATGCTTATGATCTCACTCAACCTTAGTTACCCCCTAAAGACCCCGTCTCCAAATACAATCAGACTGGGCTTCAACATAGGAAATCCGGGAGACACAATTCAGCCCAGGATAAAATTTATCCTTTATTCGAGGATAAATTTGTCAAAATATCGGCAAGCCCTCTGCACATAAAACTGAAATAAAGAGAAATGGCAGATTCTATAATGATATTTTCTATAATGTAGTTTTGCAATTTCTATAATAATAATTTCCATAATAAATAATAGAATACATAATAAATAATAATACAACGTTCCAGTGTTAGGTGATTCAACATCATTAAGAAGTAAATTCTCTCCTATTTCAATTTACTCCCCATCAAATTCCCCCAGACTTTTTCAAAATAGAAATTGATAATATGCTTCTAAAATTCACACGGAAGAACAAAGGACCTACAAGAACCAACCAATCTTTAAAAAGAAGAACAAAGCTGGAAAACGTATACTTCTACACTTGAGCTCATTATAAAGTAATCAAAACAGTGTCACACCCGTATTGCCTTAATAATAACTAATTAGAGCTGATGTGCTGGCATGCACCTGTAGTCCTTGCTAATTGGGAGGCTGAGACAGGAGGATCACATGAGCCCAGGAGGAGTTCAAGTTCAGACTAGGAAACGTAATAAGACCCTACCTTTTATAAAAATAAAATAATAGACTAATTGGTTAATAAAACAGAATACTGAGACCAGAAATAGGCTGACATAATCAATTGATTTTTGACAATGGCACCAAAACATTTTCATGAATAAAGAAAAACCTTAACAGCAAATGCTTTTAGAACAACTAAGTACCCACACGAGAAGAAAAAGAACTTCAACCCCTGCCTCACACAATATACAAGAATTGATATGAGATAAACAGTAGACCCAAACATAAAAACTGACATTAAAAAGCTTTGGTGGGAGGGACAGAGAGTATTTTTGCAATCTTGGGCAAATAAAGATTTTTTTTTTAGTAGAACACTGAAAATAATAAGATAAAAAAATTGATCAGTTAGACTTTCTCCAAATTAAAAGCTCCTCATCAAAACATACGACAAAGAAAAAGCAATAGTAAGCCCCAAACCGGGAGAAAATATTCACAAAATCGAAAGACTATCAACAACAAATATTGGCAAGGATGCGGAGCAGCCAGAAGTCTCACATATGGCTTGTGGGAGTATAAAATGTTACGGGCACTTTCGAGAAAGTTTTGATGCTTTCTCATAAAGTGGACCGTATACCTATGCCCTGACTCAGTAAGTCTGCTTCCAGGCGTTTATCTAAGAGAAATGAAAACATACATCTGAAAAAGTTTTGCATAGAAACATTTATTGCTGTTCTACTAATGACAGCCCAGACTGGAAAGAATGCAAATGTCTTTCAGCAGGAGAGCAGATACCTAAGGGTGGAACAGCCACGTGATGAAAAGCTACTGAGTAATAAAAAAGGAACTTGTGGTACATGTGACAACAGGGAATCATCTCGCTGTGGTCATGCGCACAGAAAGAATCTGGGCACAAAAGAGTACATACTGTGTTGTTTATTTATATGAATTTCTAGAACAGGTTAAACTGAATCTACAGTGAAAAAAAAATCAGAATAGTGGTTGCCTGGCTATTGACTAGCAAGAGACAATACAGATCATTCTAGTGAGATGAAAATGTTCTCTATTGTAATGAGGTGTTGGGTTATAGGGATGTGTTTATGTGTCAGAATCGTAGAGTGGAGATCTGTGCATTGCAATGTATATAAATTTTATCTAAAAAACTGCCAAGAAAAAGTCAAGTGGAGGGGTACTGAGAGGAAGGAGGAAGCGATGAGACAGTTGCCGCAGAATCCTGGTAATTGTTGAGGCTTCATGATGAGTTCATGGGGCTTCAACACACTGTTCTGTTTATTTGTATATATTGGTTGTTTCTCATGATAAAACAGTAAAAGAAAGAAAATGCATGGGGACTTCACATGCTTTGGCTCAGGGCCTTGCAGTTAATGATCAGAGAAATGTCTTCCCCGAGTGAAAGTCCGATGCTGCCAGAGTGGGTCTTCTTGGTCTCTTGGCCATCTGTACACTCCTGCAAGGACTGTAATATCCGGAGGCATCTTGCCAAGAATTGTGTGCAAGTGGCACACCCCTGGGCTTTGCTGTCATACGGGGAGTCGAGATTTGCCAGTGCTAGGGATGTGAAAGCCTCTGATGGTTTTTCCAGGCTTCTTCTGACAGTTTTAAACTGATACTTCCTCAAGGTGACCTGTCTTCAGTAGAGCTAGATCTTTCCTTTCTTGACTCTGTCTGCAGCCCAGCAGCTGGGCGGGAGCTGGTAGCCAGGGCTAGACTGCAGAGCTGAGGCTCCCTGTACTTTCTCTCAAGAGCTGATAGGAGTCAGTGATGTTAGAAGCAGCTTCTGCCATTTCTGTGACATAGGGTTCCTACCCAGTTCCTTGATAGGGAGTTTTCTGCACCACTCATTATCAAAGTCAACTTTGGCTCACGCAAACTACTGGAAAGTTTTCTCATGTCCTCCCAATCAACTCCCCAAAGCAAAGTAACCCCCAAACAAATCATCTCGGGAATTCCTTAATTATTGCAGAGGAGGCCCAGCAGCCCAGCGATGGCGGGAGCAGTGCCTTCCCCAGGCAACAGCCTCTGTTTGTGAATCAAATCCGTGCACGGGGCTTGATGGTGCGGAGGCTGGAAACCCTGGCAGGGAAAAAACTCAGCAATGTAAGGAACAAAACAAAGTCTCAGGATGCTGGGGCGAAATCTTCTTTATTTAATTGCATAGCATTATTAAATGTTCAGTCTTAATGATCGTCTCATTCTTCCAAGGGTTTGTCCTTCTTCTCCTCCTTGTCCACCCAGCCCTCCCTGGTCCCCACCAAATCCCACACCTGTCTAGGATGCAGCAGCCCATTCCTGGTTTTTTCACCTTAGTCTGCATCAAGATAAGATTCAGGCCTTTCAGTATAAGCATTCCCTACCTCCCAGGGAAAGTGCTTGCTTCTTTTTGTTAATTTGGAAAATACAAAAAGTTAAAAATGTATAAAAACTTTAATTTGTATGTACCAATTAGGAAATCAAGGCCAAGTACGGTTGCTCACTCCTGTAATCCCAACACTTTGGAAGGCCAAGATGGGAGGATCACTTGAGAACAGGAGTTCTAGACCAGCCTGGGCAACATAGTGAGACCCCCATCCCTAGAAAAAATAGAAACATGAAAAAGAAAAGAATTGAAAATTCATATTTCTAATCCCACTCATTCTTCTCCCATCCCTACTCTCTCACAAATAGCCACATGTCAGCAACTGAGGGCTTTTTCCTACTTTTCTGGATCAGAGCTGGGAAAATAAAGAGATAACCCCCAGGAAGTAAATTGGGGACACGAACTCTTCAGAATGGCTCCTTTTCACCCTCCCCACAAACAGTTTTAATTCCAAGGTGTGTCCCGGGGGAGGTGGAGGTGGAGGAGGGGGCAGCTGTGTTCCTGGCTTACTTATAGTCCTGCAGAGCAAATTTATCCCGCTAGCTGTTAGAAGAGGATTCTTATCCACATTATCAGAAAAGATAGCAGGAGGATGCTGGCAAGGGTGAGCAGGCCACCAAGCAGATGGTCCTTTATCGTGGCAAACTGTTCCTTTAATTTCTGTGACAGACTAATACAGAGTCCCAGGCTACGACCTTTTCTCAGGCCATTATAGAAGTCGAATTTAGTTCAGTCAGGAGCCATCACTGGGAGGTTTCATCATATACTCCACACATAAGGTGACCCCCACAAGAACTGGACATTAACAGATGGGTTAATCCTGTTCTTTTCTACGCAGCATACAAAGTAGGAGAACCCACCAGGACAGACAGCGGCCATGCTGGAAGGTGGACCTGCGGGTCCCCTGGGCCACACAGCCTAGAGAAGACTTGGTTGGTGGGAACGAGATGCTCCCAGGGGTGTCCAACCTTTTTTCTTTTCTATCACACATGGAAGAATAAAAGTTGTCCTGAGCCACACTGAAATACACAGACACTAACAAAAGCTGATGAGCAAAAAAAAAAAAAAAAAAAAAGGTCTGTGCAAACTTTTTGCAATATCCATCTCCACAGATAAGCAAAACAGTCCTCATATAATCTTCATGAGGCCCACAGGGCATAGCTGGACACCCCTGCTGGATATTCTCCTCTCTGAATAAGCTGTCAGGGTACCCAGACAGCCCCACACTGCAGCAAGGTACATCCTGGACCCTTCTTTCTAGAGCAGCAGTTCTCAACCTGTGGGTTGCAACCGACAGGAACTGTATTAAAGGGCCACAGCATTAGGAAGGTTGAGAACGACTGGTCTGGAGCCTAGTAGAGCTCAGGGAATCCTTGAACTTGGAAGTTGTCTGGGCCTTTGGAAGGCCTCTAGGAAAGAGACACAGGACAGTCAAGGGAGGCTTCTGAGGTTGCAGAGCCAGCCAGTGGCTAAGCTGGGAGTCTACATGACCTGAGGTTGCAGAGCCAGCCAGTGGCTAAGCTGGGGGTCTACATGCCCTGACGCCTACTCTGGTGTTTGTGTTAAATCCAGGATGCTAAGGAGATTGGCAGGAGGAGGAGATAAGAGAGAAGAACACAGGCGACTATTCATTCCATGGTACCATCTTCAGAGACAACACTCTAGAGTTCCAGCAGAATTCTGAGGAAGCTTCTTTCTGTAGGCAAATGTTCCCTATGCATTTATTTAAGCTCCCTGCTCCCTGAGGCCACCACCCACATACTGAACAGGCCAAGGCCTGAGGGGGCACTGTTGGTTCTGTTGATGCTTTGGCTGTGGTTAGCAAGGGCTGGGGAGAAGTGTGGAGAAACCGAAGCATAGATAATGGCAGCAAGTTTGATGGCTTACATCTGTAATCCCAGCACCCTGGGAGGTGGGAGGATCACTCGAGCTCAGAACTTCTACTCCAGGGAGCATCTGCCGTGGAACTACCCCCAGCATATGCCCTCTAACTAGGGGGGGACCCAGGTGGCTTGCCAGATACTTGTGCTGGCATAGCCCCATAAGTGTTGCCAAAAAAGTCTTTTTTTTTTTTTTTTTT
>NW_003852413.1:7787276-7798449 GCF_000181295.1 Otolemur garnettii
AAAAAAAAAAAAAAGAGTTCATGTCAGGAAGTACGTGGAATATAGGCAGACATCCGAGGATGTTGACATTTTTTTCTCCACTCTCCCTTTTCCTTGGAGAATGACCCAGTGGTTTTATCCAAGGCTGCTTTAAGGCTCTGAGTTCAGAGTATAAAATGGGGACCATCTCACACTTTGATGGAGGTTTAGGCTTGGGTCTGTCATGTCTGGTCATTTAATAAATATAGATGAAGAACCTCCCATGTGTCTTACACTGTGCTAGGGGTGTTGGGCAGTGGGGGCAGTGAAAGGGGGATGAGACAGAGAAATAGGGTGTGTTGGCCCTTGTCACCAAGGAGCTCAGGAGTTTTACTGACAATCTTGCTCCAGTTCCAGATGCTTGACCTGAGCACTTCTGCGACTGTCACCACATAAACTATAGGGCCTGAGAGGCTGGGCTGCCTGAGCTTCAGGATGGGGACGTGTGTGGGGGTCAGAATGTGCACAAGAGGGAGTGTGTGAATGCGTGTGCCTGTGTGTGTCTCTGGGTGGTGTGTGAGTGTGAGCCTCTGTGTGTTTGTGCGAGTTTCTGCATGTATTTGTTGTCATACCGATGTGTGCGTCACTGGGTAGGTGTGTCTGAGACTAATTCTGGATGTGTCTGTGTATGAGTGGGTGTCTGTGAGAGTAGATCGGTGTGTGCGTGTGTCTATGAATGTGTGACTGTGTCTGCTGTCTCTGTGTGAGTGCGGCTGTGTGTTTGTGCACATGGATATGAGTGAGTCTCTGTGTTGGTGTGTGTGAGTGTGTCTGTGAGAGTGTGTGAGAGTGAAGCTCTGTGTGTATTCACGGGTGTCTGTGTGTGCGTGTGAATGAATCAGTGTAATGGTGTGTAGGAGTGCGTCTGTGGGAGTGTCTACGTGAGTGAGGCTGCACATGCATTCAGATGTGTCTGTGAGTCTGTGAATTTGTGTTTGTATGTGTCTATGGTGTGAGTGTGTGTGTAAGTGGGGATGTCCGTGTGTGAGCCTGGGTGTATGTCTGTGTGAGCATGTCTGGGTGTGTCTCTGTGTGTATGGGTATCACACTGTGTATGTGTCTGTGGTGTGTGTGTGAGTGACTTGGTGTGTGTCCACCAGGCTTTAGTCAAGGTCTCCAAGGGGGTGGGGGAGCAGGAGAGGCAGGTGTGCAGAGGGTTGGAGGGTTTGAAAGCCTGGTGGTGAACTATAGGGGCCTGGGTGGAGAAGCCAGTGAGGGCAGACCAGGGAGACTGGCCACGGGGACCGGGACGCGGGTGGGCACCTCAAAGGACGGCCACGGGGACGGGGTGGGAGGACCCATAGAACAGCCTCAGGGACCGGGTCCCTGGCAGGAGCGGAGCTTCACGGCGCGTCCAGGAGCCGCCGGCAGGGGGCGCTGCTCGCAGCGCGGAACAGGGCGAGAGGGACCGCAAGGCCGCTGGAGAGGACGGCCGCGTGATGAGGGTGCCACTCAGGCTGCCTCTGTCCGCCCAGGACGCAGACGCACACTCTCCCAGGCGGGCGCCTCCTCCGGTGTTTGCCTCTGTACCTGCAGCTGATCCTCCTGGTCTAGTCCCCTTTCCAGCACTGTTTTCTTAGAGAGCAGCTCACGTCCAGCCACGAGCTCCCAGCCACTGCCTGTCCTCAGCCGCCTGCGGGTCACTCCTCCTGTCTCTGGCTGATCCGGTGTCCTAATCCTGGTTTTGGCATCAGAACCGTTGCTATGGGGGTCTAACCCACCCAGTCAGCATTTTGAGGATGGGTTCAGTGGGGAGGATGTGATGGGGGGATTGAGAGTAGTGGGGGATCTTGGGGGGAGTCTCTCTTCTCGCTAGGGAGAGGTTTGGAAGGTGGCCAGACGAAGTAGGAAAGGTGGCAGATAAAATCCTTAGGCCCATCATAACAAAGTACCAGGAACTGGTGGCTTAAACCACCAGAAATTTATCCCCCACAATGCACGAAGTGTGGGCAGAGTTGTTTCATTCTGGGGGATGCCCTTCCTGCCTCTCCTGCCTGTCCCCCTGCTCCTTCCTGCTGGACAGTCCTTGGCATTCCTGGGCTTGTAGAGGCATCACTGCCATCTCTGCCTCTGCTGTCACGTGGCCTCCCCCTCTGTATGTCTGTTCCTATTCTGTCTCAAGCTTGTAAGGACATCCTTCAATCCAGGATGCTCTCTTTAATTACATCTGCAAAGCCCCCCCCCCCTTTTTTTTTTAACCAAATAAGGTCCCCTTCATAGCTTCCAGGGGTGGGACTTGGATGTATCTTTTTGGAAGTCACTGTTCAGCCCACTGCAGTGGGGGATTCCTATGGGAAGGAAGCTTTGCAGCATCAGATCCAGCATGTTAGCCTTGGAAAACCAGGAGTGTTTCTGCTAGGAGTTTTCTGGTTCCTTTCTCTCAAGGCCATGCCATGGGGTAGTTAAGAGCACAAACTCTGCAACTAGGCTGTCTAATTAGCACCCAGGCTCTGCCACTTACTAGTTGTGAGATTTGGGGAAGTGACACAACCTCTCTGTACCCATTTCCCGAGCTGTAAAACAGATGATAATAGTTTCTTCCTCACTGGTCTGTTGTGAGCAACAAATCGGTTAACCTTCAGGAGGCCTGAGGACAGTGCGAGCCCACAGCGATTATCACACGGGGGTTGCTGTGGTTACTGCTGCTGCTGACCAGGTCCCGACTCTTTCCAGCTCATTCCTTCCATGGAGAAAAGCGCCTTATTTTGTCCCCACACAAGGAACTTTACAGAAAGTCTTCTCCCCTGCAGGACCTTGGTGCCTTAAATAGGTGTCAGGTGGGAGGAGACTTTGACACCTGGGGAGCCTGCAGCTCTGGGCCCCCAGCTCCACAGCGGGCAGCTGCCTCTGTGTATCTGGGTGTGCCATCCCCACATTCTCAGCTCACAGTGTTCTCATAGAAAGATGTCTCTTGTCTTTGGCAAAATGAGAAAAACAAGGACAAACCAGTGAGTTTTTCCTATAAGTTCATTTCTATCCCTTATAAGGATTATTTTTTAATTGAAAAAAACCATCTTTTGTTCAAATAGATTTTTTGGCCTTCTGTTTTTAGCGTAAAGTGCGTTCTGCTTTTGATGGTGTCATAGTGATGATGGACAAGCCATTGTTTGTTTGTTTATGTTTTAACGTCCTTAGGTGGCAACATAGAGTGTTGGAATCCTTACATCAGCTCCAGATTTTTGCAAACCTCCCTTATCCTATGAAATCTCCAAGTCCAGGAACCACTGCCTTGGAGTTGATAAAATGTTTTCAGACACATAATCTCACTCCAGTTTCCTATTTTACAGATAATGATGCTGACAATCTGGAAGGTTTTTGTAAAGCCGAGGTCACATGGCTGGGAAATGGTGGAATGGAGCCTTCTAGAAATCCTGTGCCCCTGTGCCACGAGGAATGACTGGGCCCCTGCCCTCTCTCTGTCTAGCCCTTGGCAGCCTTTCGTACCCATCTGAATGCCGTCTTCCTCCAGGAAGCCCTCTCTGCTGAGGCCCACCCTAACCTCCCCCCATGTGCTCCTGCCTGGGCTAAATTAGCAGGGAAGTGCAGCTCTGACATGGTCTCTGGTGGCTTGGCTGTCTCCTTCGCCAGCAGATGGGCTCCCCAGGGTTGGGACTGCCTGACTCCCCTGAGGACCTGCCCTTTGCACGGGGTCTCACAGTGTACTCCTAGTGTCACAGCAGCATTTTGTCTCCAGTGAGCCTGTCTTGTCCACCTATAGGGGTTTGGT
This sequence comes from Otolemur garnettii, assembly GCF_000181295.1. Taxonomy (NCBI): domain Eukaryota; kingdom Metazoa; phylum Chordata; class Mammalia; order Primates; family Galagidae; genus Otolemur; species Otolemur garnettii. The sequence goes on from NW_003852413.1 coordinate 7,791,022, forward strand.
GGGGGCCGTTCTCAAAAGGGTCCCTCCAAGCACCCCTAAAACAGGGCCTCAGACTGGGTTGCACTATGAGTTCTATCAGTAGGGTCAGTCTCATGGACAGCAGTACAGGAAGGCCTTTAAGGGACTCCCTGTGACTCTCTGTGAACCAGCCATTGCTGACCTCCTGCCTTGCAGGTGAGGGATCAGGCAGGACAGGGCGCATGTTGGCATTCATGACAGGTAAGGAGAGCAGCTGAGTGAGGTGATGCCCACAGCAGCTGAGAATGGATGGGAATCTGCAGTCTTCTGAGCGGTGGCACTCCCCCACCCCAGCCCCCAGGAAATGTCTTCTTTACTGGACTTCTGGGCCTGCACAGACTCCCAGTTTCCCTCCTGCTCCCCCCCATCCCCCGCCCCCCGACTCCCAGCCTCCAAATGCAGCTGCACCTCAGGGCTGGGTCCTCTGACTGCTCACCTCTGCCAGCCACACACATGCTTATCCATTCTCCTGCTTTTAAATACCATTTATAAGCTGAAGACTCTTAAATTTTTATCTCTACCTTGAACCTTGCGTTGAACTGCAGGCTCATATATCTAACTGCCTGCTCTGCGTCTCCACTTATGTATCTAATAGGCTGTGGTGGCCACGAAAATGTTCCACTTGCATCTTCTGTCATGGGGACCCAGGGTCTGTCACCCCACTGCCCCCCTGCAGGGCCCACAGCCACAGCACACTGAAGCCGTGCATCCTGGGGGCCTCCCAGCCAAGCCTGATTGTAGGGGGTAGGGGATGGGGAAGGGGGAGGAGTCAATGCAGGCCACCCCTGCGGGATTGGCTTTAGGACCCCCCATCGGCCCGAGGCTCTTGCTCCCTGGCCTCGTCCTCCCTTCCACCTCCTCTTCCATGGGAGCCAGGCCTGCACACCCGTCTGCCCCTCCTGCTCCTTCCATCTGTCCTGCTCAGGCTCCCCCCACTAAGTCTGTCCCACATCCAATCCTGTCTTGGCCTCTGCCCCTTAGAGGACCCCAACTACCAAGCTCAAAAATGCATTACCCTGCAACTCCTTCTCCACAAAAGACCTCCTTCTGCCCCTCAGTCCCGTCTCCATAAACAGGGTGCTGTCGCTCCTTTATCCACCCCAGCAGCAGATCCCAGCGGCCTCCAGCTCAGTGGGTTCAGGGTCTGCCTGCACCCACCTACCCCTGCGTTGGGGCAGGTCCTGCTGCCAGGCTCCCTGCCTCCTGTCCCACCTGCCCCTTTCATGGGCTGTTCTCAGCAAGCAGGCTGGGGGCCCTTTCCGGATGCAAGATCACCCTGGCTCCCCAATCACTGGCAGCTCACGAGCTCCTTCCCTACTGTTCTCTGTCCTCTTCTCCCTTGGAGAAGCCACGGGTCCTCTCTGCTTCTCTTCCCTGGGCCAGCACCTCCTGGGGACTTGCTGTTTCCTCTCTCCTATGCCTCTCACCCCTGGGCAACCTGCTAATCCCCTGATCCCTGCATGTCCCCCCCAGTCTTGGTCTAGCTGCTACCGTCTCAGGCTCTTCTGACCAGCCTTGTTCCAGGGCAAACGCCAGCATATATTTTGCTTTCTGGGTTGGTCTGTTGGCCTGATTCCTGCCGTGGGAATAGAAGGTCCACAAAAGCAGGATTTTGGTCTCTCTTTCTCTCCCCCGCCCAGCCTATGAGGTGCCAGGGCACAGCAGGTGCTCAGGAAATATTTGGTGAATGGAGAGTGAAGTCATCAATCAATATATAATAGTATGTAATAAATACTGGGTTTATCAAATTTTGTTTGCTTTTATTTCATAAAATTCAGGAACTTGTGGGGCAGAAACAAAAATAATCTCGAATCCTATTGTTTTTGAAAAATTCTATTGAAACTTGAAAAAAAAGGTAAAAATAATATAGGAAGACAGAAAATTCCATGAGGTTTCAAAAGGCACAGAAGGAAAGGAAAGAGTCTCCCCCTATGGCCTCCGGCACCACGCTGGGCAGGCCCAGAGGGCTGAGGAGAAGGGTCCCATCCAGTAAGGGCAGAGGACCAGGGAAGGACTTGGAGCAGCTGGGAGCGGCTCTGAGCGGTGTCGGGATTCTGTGACACAACACGGACATTGTGTGTCCTCCTTTCTCTGCTCAGAACCCTTTAAGGGATCCCAGGGGACTTAGAAGAAAATCCACACTTTTTACGGTCGTCCTACGGCCCAGAGACTCCCAGGTCTCACCCTCTTTTGCTACCTCCCAGCCTGGTGGTGCCTCCTGCCTCAGGGCCCTGGTCCATGCTCTTCCCTCTCCCTGTCCCTTGGCCAGCTCGGATTCCTCCCTCCGAGCTCAGTACATGTTCTCACACTCAGAGCCACCTGAGGGTTTACTGAGACCCAGATAGCTGGGCTTGGTCCCCGGAGTTTCTGCTTCCGTAGTTCTGGGCTGGGCCAAGAACTTAAATTTCTAGCAAGTCCCTGCTGGTGCTGCTGCTGTGAAGACCCTGCTTTGAGAGCCACTGGGTTAAGGGATGCTTCTCGAAGATGCCGGCTCTGCTGCTTCCTCCTCCCACCACTGTCTAAATTAAGTCCTTTTGTATCACCGTGTGCCTTTTCATCATATCACATATCACAGTTTTTAATTACCAGCTTGTTTGTGTTTGATGACTATCTTCTCATCTAGAGTAGACCGGGCGGAAAATGTTTGCTTGACTCCTTCATTCCGTCTTGTATTAAAACAACAAAGACCACAAAACAGTTGTCAAGCACAGATAATGTCTCTTGCCTCTAGAAAGGAGGAAACTGACATTTATTGAACAAGAATAAAGGTTTTGGACTATAATAGAGACTTCCGGAATCCGCCATTTATTGAACACCTACTGTGTGCCAGATGATGTACTTGGGCAGGGTCTATGACTGTTTTGTTCATTTCTATATCCCTGGTGCCTGACCCGTAGTGATGCTTATTAAATGTTTTTAAATAAATGCATTAATGAATGAAAATATATAATTCTGCTACACAGGACATTTGCTCCTTTCCTTCAAAACATGGGGAGACCTTCCACACTAGGATTGGTTTTAGAGACCATCTCCTGTCTGGATTAGGAGGCTGGGATCCTGCAAGATCTTGAATCTGGTCCTATCTCCCCAGGAAGACTGAGGAGACCTCTGGGAGTGCAGAGTGTCTCCCCGAGTCCTGCAGGGACAGCGGGGAAAGACACACATCTTCTCCTTCTCTGCCTTTCATGTAAAATAATAAAAATAAAGAAAGGGTCGGGAGATTCATAGGCTGGTATATTTCCAATAACTACAAAGCAGAAAATAAGAAGAAGATCAAAGCAAGGCCAAAAAAAAAGAAAAGAAAAAGAAGGGGACAGAAAGCCTGGAAGGGAGGGAGGAGAGAAGGAAGATGAAGTGGGGGGATGTCCACTGAAAATTGGCTGTCCCCTTCTTGGGTGTTCATGGGCTACCTGCCAAATCAATTGATTACATCTGCAGGCAGAGTGGCCTTTTTATTTCACACCAATTTTCGCAGGCAGCCTAAGATAAAAATGGAAGAGATGAAGTGAATGGGAAAAGATGATTGAATGTTGATGTAGAAAGGGGAGGCACATGGCGGGGAGGCCTGGACCAGCGGCTCCGAGAGCCTGCTGCATCAGCCCTGAGTCCTCAGGTCCCCCGCTCTCCTCTGCTCTTTTCCTTTCTTTGGAGAGTCCATGAAAACCTGTCTCCTATTCCCAGTGACTCGCTGGTCACAACTCACCTCGGCAAGAGGAATGGCTGTGCCCCAGGCCTCCCAGGGGCGGTGTGGTGGTCTCTCTGCCAACCTGCTTCTCCACGCACCGTGTCATTCCTGACTCAGCAGTCAGAGGGCTGGGTGAGGATGTGTGTCAGGCACAGGTCAGTGAATGACTCACTGAGTGACTTTGATGCTTCAGTCTCTCCTGCTCCTGTAGCCTCAGTTTCCCCACCTGGAGTTTGGGGGTGATCACCTGGCCATTGCGCTGGGGAGTGCTGACAGGTGAGATGTTTGACAGGAACTTTGCAAAAGCCAAGCAGTATTCGTGGACTTCCTGATCTCAGCAAACCGACCACTACAAAAGGGAACCAAAGCCCCTCGTTGGGGGCATGTCTTGCGGTGGGCTGGCCGGCGTGGGCCTCCAGGGCTCAGCTCTATCCCACTGCACATCTGAGCCCTGTCTTCCAAGGCAGGTGGCTATGGGGGTCTGTGCGGGAAGACCTTGATTTAAGCCTACCACCTGGGGGACTTCTGGAAAAGCCTTTCTGCAAAGAACTGGCCTCCAGGGTCCTGAGACATTGTCCATACAGTGTTATAGGCAGAGAGGGGTCCGGAGAATCTCCTCTCCCCCCTTCCCAGTCACCACCCTCTCTGCTGACAGAAGCAGAGTCAGTGGTGGAAATGAGGGGGTGACATCTGGTGGAGGCGTCACTTCAGTGGGGGGTGGTGAGGGTTCTCCCCATGCCAGGCCATTTCAGTGGATCTGTCCAAAGACTAATCCCTGTTGCCAAAAGGGCAAAGCAGGATGCTGCCAACCACCAGTCCAGCCCTTCTGTCCCCAGCGGGCTGGTGCACCGGTGCCCTGGGGGACTCTGCCTCTTTGGAGAAGGGTATGGTGGGGAGAGGTGGGGAGAGGCCTCCAGATCCTCTCTTGTCCATCCTGGGACTGTAACTTCTCTGTATGGTGGGCTGAGCATCTCTGGGGGTTCTTTAGAAAAATAAGGTCCAGAGAGAGGCATTTATAGTCACCAGGCTTGCAGCTAGTCAGAGGCAGTGGGAGGCCGGAATCATGTCAGGTGTGTGCCTGTGACTGTAGAGGGTGGAACTATGCTCACGACACCTTTCAGGGAAGCAAGCCATGTGGCGAGGCAGAAGGAGGAGCTTGGCTCTTAGGACAGAGGGTGAAAGTAACAAAGTAAGTTTACCTTGTAAACTCAGGGCGCACCCTGCCTGCCCCGGGAGCAGTGTGTCGGGAGCTGTGTCAAACAGCAGAGGACACGGCTGCTTGTGTCTTTCCCCTTTAGGGCTACGTGGAGATTATGTCTCCTCCCTGCCTCTGGAGAGACTCCTGTGCATGGAGCCCGTGTGGCACGCTTGCAAACTTCCAGGCCCTGACCTGCCCTCCCCCAGGGGCATGGGAAGCTAGGAGGGGTCTGCTTCAGTCTCCTGCCCCCTCAATACCCACACAGCACCTCTCTCAGAGCCCCACACATGGCCGTACTTTTGAGAAAGGGCATGCGGGAGGGACCCCTGTCCTTGCACAGATGAGAAGGGCAGCTTAGGGGTGTAGCACTCCCAGCTATGACCCCTACATGTCATCAGATGGCATACCTTTCTCTGTGTCCCTTCAAAGTCCCCCATGGTGATGTATGTCCCTGGGGTGGGGAGGAGGTAGGGGCACCCTTTTTCATCTGATATGATGTTTTGGAACCAAAGACATGATTCCCCCTAAAAAGAGAACCCGACACAGATATGTAAGGAAGTTGGGGCTCCCACCTCTATCCACTCCCACTGACGGGCAGGTGTTTTCTGTGTGTGGCAGACCCCATGGGTGGCCCACACCACCCTCCTTGACCTGCCTGGAGGTCAATCCAGCCTTACTTGTGGACAGTTCACGTACATGCGGGAGACTCTGCACCCCAGCACCTGCTCTTCTTTGCCTCTGAAGGTTCTTTGGCCATGGGAGGGTGCTCAGCCCTGCAGGGCAGCCTGAGGTGCTGGGCATGAACTCCCTGACTGGATCTCTGGACCCTGAGGGCCAGGGGCTGCTAGAGAAATGCCTTGGCTTCCTGGTGACCTCTGCAGCCTCTTGGAGGCCCCGAGGGGTTGGTCCCCATTGTTCACAGTAGTAACCTGGTCATTGATGGGTTTCCCTGGGTAGGTACTTCTTCCCTCTCTCACAGCACTTCCTGCCAACACCTCCCAAATAAAACTCTGGCACTCCCATCCTTGCCCAAGGGCCTGCTTTCAGGAAAATCCAAATTGGATGCAAAGTTCCCCGCACTGTAGAGGTGGGGGCAAGCTCAGTGTGCCCCATCTCTCTGGCTCACTGGCCCTGTGGTGCCTGGCATGTGGCTTCACTTTCTCTGAGCCTGTGTTTCCAAATTTTTTAAATGAAGGTTAATGCACCATAGTTCTATGAGTCTGATTCTTAAACGATGAAAAAATTAAACACAGCCAGAGTTGCCAGAGGGCAAAAACACAGGCTACATGGGTGCTATATATTTGGATTACAAGATTGAAGATCAATGTGGTACTGTGCAGAACCCGGTGTTCATTTGGGCAACAAATTCTAAATTGCGCTGGGACTGAGAGAAGAAGGATGTAGTCAGAGGAGGCTTCTTGGAAGAGGGGGAGGTGGAGTTGGCCTTAAAGAATAGGTGAGTCCATTTAGTTTGGGGGCCACGGCTGAGGCCAGAGCATGGGGAGAGGGCTCTGGGGCCCAGACTCTGAGGATATAGGGGCTCATGTGCCCAGAGTGAGGCCTTCTCAGTCCTGGGTCAGGGGCCCTGGGTCCACAGCGCTGCGTTACTGCTCTGTGGCAGGTGTTAGGAGGGTAAGGGTGCTTTTAATGACTACCTAGTTTTCTAGAATGAATGGTGATGAGAGCCTCTGGATAGTTTGGAAAGACACCGTCCCTCCCTCCCTTCTTACCTCCCTAGACCTCATCTCATCCCTCCCTCCCCCTCATTCTATCCTGTTCTGTCCCTCTTGTGTAAGAAGGAGTTAGTGGCACATGAGGGGACTTTAGAGACTAGTCCCCCTGGCACAGCTGTTTGGCACAGGTTGGAGCTCTGGTCACTAAGAACCTCAGAAGTGGCAGGTTTTGGACCTGAAATGAGAAGTGCCTGGACAGTCTCTGATAAAGGAAAAAGCTTAGGCATGTATTTCTAGAAGGAATATGAGATACTGTTTTTGGTCTCTGTGGCCCAAGCAAGGACTCTCCTTTGCCTGGTGAGCGGGGGGCCAGTCCTGGCAGTGCAGAGCAGCCAGCCCGGGAGCCGGGACTCGACTCGGATACCCACTTTGAGCCAGACTTGCTCCAGGCTGTTGTGACTTTGGCAATAAACCCAGTGGCTGGGAGCACACAGATTAGGGAACCTGGCAACTGGTTAAAATCCTAGCCCTGACACTTAGCAGCTCTGCAACCTGGGGATGTTTCTTAAAAGCCCAGTGCCTCAGTTTCCTTATCTGTAAAGCGAGTGTAGCAATGTGTCTCTCTCACTGGGTCACTGTGAGGATTGGATGAGCTACAGCGAGCTGCTCCATGGGACGCATTTACAAGATGCAGTGACTCTATCTTTGTTAGCTGCTGTTATCATCACCACCATCATTTATTCTTACAGGAAAGGGAGGACCTGGTGGTCTCTCCTCCTTTCTCTCTGTACCTCTCCTCTCTTCCCTCCTTCCCCCTCCCCCTCTGCATTCATTCCCATAAAGAAGACCAGGTC
>NW_003852413.1:7798609-7865175 GCF_000181295.1 Otolemur garnettii
AGCTCTCAAGAACACGGAAAGCCCCAAGCAATGGAGGAAGCCTTCTGGGGAGACTGCAGGGCCCCCTACAGTGCAGGAACCTCAGAAGTCCTGAGTCTGACCTGGGTGCGAGCAGAGGACAGATGTCTAGATTTTCCCAGAAACAAGTGCAGGGAGACCTAGCTAACAAGTCCTAATTTGGAAAGAGACCAGATTGATCAATAACATTTTGAATTACGGAATTTTGAAACACAGTTTTACCACCCTCGAGTAAATAGGTTCAGTGGAGCCCTACAGATGGCACCCAGTGTGTTTGTGTGTGTGCGCACGTGTGGTGTGTGTGTGTGTGTGTGTGTGCGCACGTATGCACACGTGGTATGAGAGAGAGAGAGTGAGCAACTTAGCCTTGTCCTGTAGGAATTCACAGTACGCCAGGGAAATGGGTGATAGATAATTGTGTTACTTGCCACTTAGTAAAATTAAATTAACAAAGTGGTGAACTCAAGGCTCTCCGGGACGCAGCAGGCCGCGCAGATGAGTGGTACGCAATTGTGCACAGGTGCCTGTGCGCGCAGGGCTTGCTGCAGCGACTCTGCTGTAGGGTAAGCACCTCCCTTCTGGTTTACGCCTTGTCTGCCCAACGCCCAACACTCTCATTTCCTAACTTGCATGGGTAAACTTCTGGCCTTCCAAAATAAAAGCCTGCTCATTCTTCAGCGACCAGAGGAAAAAGGAGTTCTTGCTGAAAATGTTTGGGGCCTTGGAGCTTCAATCCATCTTCTGGGTCTTGGAGGCTGGGATTCCCCAACTCAGGGAAAATTGAGATTAGCGCAGGGACAGGGTCCTTGCCTTTTCAGAGTTTTCAGAGCTGCTGTGCCCCCTGATCTCAGCCTCTCTAAGAACCTTCTAGCACCCGCCTCCATGGGGGAGGTTTGGCATTTCCATCTCCTTGGCTGGCAAATTGTAAATCTGGATACGAGCAGAAAATATAGTGACATCAAGGTTATGTGGTCCACGGCTGACAAGATGGATAGCCCCCAGCAATCCGTGTTTCCCAGCTTCTTCTTGGTTCTCTCTCTCTCTCTCCACTGCTCTTTCTTTTAACCTTTTTTTAAAGAAAACATTTTTAGAGACTTTAATAACTGTGGAAGGATGCTGTAAGGCGGGCAGGGGAATCTATCATTTTTATTCGGTTGTGCGCGATAAAATGTAAGTTTGGACAATAAATCTTCTTACCTTGAGAGAAGAGAACAGTGTGGCTGGCCATTAATATGGCTCCCTCTTTGGAGATTTTAATGAATGACCCCCCTCCCCCGAGTAATTAATAGCGGTGGCTCCCACTTCTCTGGTCCGGGTTGGGGAGGGACTTCTCTCTTTCCTCCAATCCAGGTAGCTGCTGGTCCCAGTCATCGGCTTATACGCACCAGCTATTAATTTTAATCAATACCCTCACAATACATATAAAGCTCTCACTTCGTGCAAGATACCATGCATACCACCACGGGTGATGCAAAGGAGTATGTCAGAGTCCTGGGTAAGTTGTCCACGAGACAGACTCCTCCTCGGGTCCTGCAGCCCTGATGCCTCTCCACTTGCCTGGACCACCCTCCTCCCCACCCCCATGGCATGGTGATAGATGAAACAAGTGGCTTGTGCTGGCCATGGGACTCAGTTTGCAGTACCAGACATGTTGACGACACTATTAGCCTTTGTTCTCAATACCCTAACAAGGAAAAGCAGGGATGCTATCTCAGTCTGTTCAGGCTGCCATAAAAAGATGGCAAAGACCAGAGCCCTTAGACAATGGACATTTATCTCTCACAGTTCTGGAAGCTGGAAGTCCAAGGTCAAGGTGCTGGCTGATTTGGATGTGGTGAGGACTCTCTTCCTGGCCTGCAGACAGCCACCTTCTTGCTGTGTCCTCACATGGCACAGGGAGAGAGAGCCTGTGAGGGCCAGCTCTCTGTCTTTTTCTCTTTTTATAAGGCCACTAATCCCATGGTGGGGGCACTACTCTTATGACCACATCTAACCCCAGTCATCTCCCAGAAGTCCTATCTTTAAATACCATCCCATGAGGGGATTACAGCTTCAGCATATAAATTTGGGGAGTAGACACAAACCTTCAGTCCATGACAGATCTGTGATGTGCAGCCGGTTTCTGCATTCTCTTTAGGCAAGTGGGTTGGGGTAAATTCTGGGAAGTGTGATATATAGAGTGGGACAAGGACAGGAAGTGACCTTAGCTACCAGTTGGGAAAATGCCCACCCACCTGCTCCTGCCACATCAAGCCTATGGCCAGCATGTAGGAGGGTTCAGGCCTCTGCGACCACTGTACGCCTACAGCAGGGCCCCTCCCTCAGATCCTCAAACTGCCATCAACTCCTGCCTTCTGGTGTCTTCCTCACAAGCACACGAATGGGCTCCCTGGCCAGGCCACTGTCCTTCCCTGGGTCCCCAGCACTCTGGATCCTACCAGCCACAAGCCGCTTTTTGGTGCACACTCTACTCTGCAAACAAAGACGGGGCATCCAATCATTCCCAAATCAGCCTGCTTCTGTTTGCTTATCTGGCTTGGCCTGTTTGCCCTAAACATCACTATTGATTGATTTGAACTTTTCCCCTGCAAGCCCCAACATGATTCAGGATTTGGGGCTGGGGGAGAACATGGGGGCTGCGGGTCTCCCGAGCCTGTGTGGCCATAATCTCACCAAACACTTTATGTGGTTGGTATCATGACTTCTATTCTAAAGGCAAGAAAACTGGGGCTGGGAAAAGGTGAGTCATTACGCAAACCTCCCAACTTACAAGTGGTAGAGGCAGAATCTGAACCCAGGGATGTCTGTTCCAAAGACCAATCCCTTTCTAATACACCGAGGTGTCCCCTGGATAGGGCCCCAGTCAGCGAATGGTCACCCCAGCTCAGAATTGCCTTCAGACAACAAACACAAAATGGTACCAAAGACTAATTGTGACTAATGGTGTGAGGGTGCCAGGCCGGGCCCACAGTCTGATTGGTGGGTCAATGTGACATCTCAGGAAAAAAACAGTGGCTGATTATATCCTTCCAATTGACATGCTTTAAAAAAGATTTTTGAATCGTCTGCACACCCAGAACATTAGGGCAAAAGTGCAACACATTTATATGTTGAAGAATTTGGGAGATTTCTCCTGTGGAAACAAAGTGAGTATTCGCCTTAGAGGTCTGGGTGCATAAATTATAGTCCATTCATGCCATGCGATGTTATCTGCTATTGAAAACAATTAATTAGAGCAATACCAGAGGACTTGGAAAGATTTCCCCAAGGTATTGTTGAACGAGGAAAGCAAGAAACCAAATATCATATAATTCAGCAAAACAAACAATGACAAAAGGCTGGCTATGAATGTGTAATCAGGACGTGTGTGTGCAAGTGCATGTGTGTGGGTATGTATTGAAAGTTACATCCGTGTAGTGTGTGTATGTCTATGTTTACATAGGACAATATGATGATGAAAAGACATGGAAGAACCCCAACTAGTGTGTTAAATGCATTTCCAGTAGTTATGGGTGGAGGACAGAGGAGCGGCCAGGATAGTCAAACAAGATAAAAGAAAAATAAGAGTACACACACACATTATGCCTATGACTGCATTTGTGCATTTATATAAAGGCGTAGGTATTCACATACATAAATTCTAGAGAAAGTTGTAAAAGTTCTTTTCCTGGAGCAACTGAGCTGTTACCCCAGTGAATCTGGGTACCGGGGCAGAGGAGACAGACCCCAGCAGACCAAGAAGGTCCTATGTGCAAGCTGGGGACAGCTAAGAGAAAACCACATCACAGGCTCCCCAGCTCTCTATAACAGGAAGGGCTTGTTTATTCCTTGGCTCTAAAGCCAGCAGGGAAGAAAGGAACCTGGGGGCTGTAGGGGTCTTCCCTGCTGCTGCCTTGCAGTCCCCCTCTGGGTCAGAGGTCAGCTGAACCGTAGGAGGGGGAAATAAATTCTTTTCTTCTTCTGTTAATATTAGGGTCACTACACATTCATCATTTAGACAGAGACCCTTGTGAGAGTGAAAGGGAGAATGATTCTATCAGAGGACTTGGGAAGATTTCCCCAAGGTATTGTTGAACGAGGAAAGCAAGAAACCAGGACTAAGACTAAAGTGTGAACGAAGACTGTCCCTGGCAAACTTGGATATAAGGTCATCCTGGCCTTAGCTCCCACCTTGGGGTCTATACTATAAATTCCACCATCTTCTCCACGTAAATATGAGTATTAACATATCCAGAACTCTGCAATTGCTGTGACTGGAGCCCGGCAGGACCTCAATTACTCTTAATTATTATCCCACCCCAGGAGGGAGGGTTTTTCCTTCACGGTTATGGAGACACCTGGTGAAGCCAGCCCTGGTTAACCGCAGGTGTCAGTGCCCCAGAAGAGCTGATCCGGGATTTCTGCCCATGCCCCTGTGCAATTGGCCTGGCCTTTAAGAGATTATATAATGATGGGGCTATGCCACTGGAGCACTTTGTAGCTGATGTGTCTGGCACATCATCAGCTCAGATTACAAAATAAGCACATGCTGATTAATATTGGACACAAATTAGGTTGACTAACCCCCAACCTGGCTCTCTCAAGCATCCTTCTCCCCAAAGCCTTATTTAATTCAAGGAGTTTACATAGAGACTGGTGATTGGACCAGGAGGAAAAGAAAGGAGAAGGGAACAATTGGCTTTTTTTTTTCCCCCACATGATCTACTAATTTGAAATGGCAAGGTTTAGGGTTACAGGCAGTACTTTCCTGGCTACAAAGAGGAAGAATTACAAAATAGCATAGGGGATAAGACTAACATAAAGGAAATAGAGTGGAGGTAGAGATGAAGGAAAGAGGCAGATGATACCGTTGGAGCTGCTAGATCCATCCCTACCTGAAGCCCACTCCTAGTGTGGTAGTTTTCAAAAGTCATCCACGTCCTCATCCCTAGAAACTTACATGACAAAGGGGCATTGCAGATAGGATTAAGTTAAGAATTTTGAGATGGAGAGATCATCTTGGGGTTATCCAAGTGGGCTTGATATAATGGCCAGGTGACACGGTAGGATTAGAGACAGGGAAGTCTGGCCACGGAAGAAGAAGTCAAAGTGTGCTGGGAAGGGGCCGTGAGCTAACGAATTTTGGGCATTCTCAGAAGTTAGAAAAGATAAGAATTCTGTCTTATCCCTTCCAGAAGGAATGCAGCCTTGTCAACATCTTGATTTTAGCCGTGTAAATCCATTTGTGGACATCTGACTTCCAGAACCATAATATAACATTCGTGTTATTTGAAGCCACTACGTTTGTGATTAGTTGTCACTGTAACCATTAGAAAACTAATACCCCCCAGCTATCTAGTATCTTGAACCAAACCAACTTGAGTTCAATTTGATTTTTTATCCTTTGAAACCCAAAGAATCCTGGCTAGACACTGAGCCCCGGAGGACTGACAGGAAAGTCTCAGGGCTGGCTTTCATGTCTGGCAACTTGGAAGTCCTGTAGTTAGAGACTGAAAAGTACATTGGGGCAGATTCACCAGTTCTCCTATCAGTCCAGCCCAGATAGGTCCCATGACTTTCACAGGCAGTAGATGGGTTTTCTCCCCATCCTGAGTCCTAAATCTGGAGTCCATGGCCGGCTGCAGTGGCCCAGTAGGCCTGGGAGATCCCCCCAAAGAGCATGGGATTGTACAGGATGTGTGTCGATGGCTTCCTTCCCTCAGCATCTTGGATGGTCCAGAGTCCCATCTCCCTAGGGCTGTTTCTGAAGGATGGGCTGGCCTAGCTCTTCCTGACCTGGGCTCTGGGCTGTGCTCGGCTCCATGCCCTACTGAACCATCTCCTCCTACAACACTGCCTTCTCCCCGCCGGCCTCCCCCACAGAGCACACTTCTGAGTGGAGGTGCCCCCGGCTGCTGTTGAGAGCTCTTTCTCAGGATGGCGGGAAGCAGCCACCATCCAGCTTCCCAGATCTGATTGTTTTGACAGCTTTGCCAAATTATAAAGCCAAGGCCCCATTTGGTGATGAGAAAAGCAATATTGTGGCGGGGATGGCGCATGCCTTTGAAAATCAGCGGTAAGTGAATTTGCATCCACTTAGTAGTAAATATGGCTGGCGGCCCCCTCTCCAGCAATTTCAAGGAGGGAATTAGATGCACTTGGGCCTGCTTTATTATTTTATGATGCAAAGAAGGGGAAAAGGGAGGGGGGAAGAAGGATAAAAGAAATTGAGAGTGATTTGGGGGGAGAGGGAAAATTGATGGGAAGTTTTACATTTTTTGCAAACTTTCTTAGCTTGGGGCTGGGCGGACCGTTGATCAGAGCCGACAAATCACCCTCGGGACGGAGCAGCCGTCTTTCGCTTCTGTGTGGTGTGATTTAGAAGGCTCTGAAGAACCTTGTGGTGACACACTCTAAAACCCTCTTTAAAATTCAGCTGGGAAGTCCTGGGGAAAGATATACAGGCCTTTGTAGAGAGCAGGAGAGCCAGAGACATGGCCAGGACGTGCCAGAGGGAGTGCTCCATGCAAATTTGTTTGAAGTCCCAGGTTGGCGGGTAGCTGCTGGGAAGGACGCTTTAGCCTTTTTAAGAATAAAGTGGACACTAGCTCTTTCTGACTGGTGTGCTGCCAGCCACGGAATGTCTTACACTGTCTGCATTGGAACAGCCGGGTGACCCTCTTTTCTCTTTTGTTTCTGCTGAAAGAAGAGTCTGGGTGGGCAGACAGCAGAGCAGGCTGCCCCGAGGTGTAAGGGGTTATCATGCAGGTGACTTTGTGGGTGGGAACCAGCGCATGAGAAACAGAGAGGCCAGCGTGAGCCCAGACTAAACTTCTTGCTGTGGCCTTTGAGGCATCCTGGATTTGACTCTCAGCTTTCTTTCTGGTGCCTTCTATCACTGCTTAGCCAAAGAGTTTTTGATTTGCAAGGTACCAAAACCCACTCAAGCCAACTGCAGGAAAATGCAGCTGATGGAAAGGCAGCAGGGGCTCTCCGAGAAAGACGTTTGGTTCCCCCACCTGCTTCCTCCCTCCCTCTAAGCGTGCGGGTGGGCTCGGGTTTACTATTTTTGTACAACATCCGAACAGTCTGCTTCATAGACAGTTGTTCCAAGGAGATTAATTTTATCCACAAGAGCAGCTACCATTTCATTTATCACTTACTACGTGGCACAGAGAAGCAAACGACTTATTCCAGAGGGATCAGAGGCAGGTGGTGAGTGAGGCCTCTCCCCAATTTTACACCCTACGTGCCTTGCTGGTCTCACTCCTAGTTCCCGACCAGTCACCCATGGTCATTCAAGGTCACACAACTAGCAAGAGGCTGAGGCAGGAATCTCCACCGGGGAGTTGCCTCTTTAATAATCATAGATAATAATCTACTTGTTAACAAAGTAGCACACTTATTAAATATTTAGATGAGCCTGGCAGCGTGCTACTTTAGTTATATTTATCCTCTTAACAACCCCCTAAGACAGGGATCTTTACACCCGCCATCATACAGATGAGGCACAGAATGCCAAGTAACTGACCCAAAGTTACACTGCCAGGGCGTGGGGGAAAAGGCCATTATTTCCATGCCCACCTGATGCCAGACCCACATTCTTAGCTGCTGAAGTATCTCACGTCCCAAATAGCCAGGCCAAAGCCTCGTGGATTTCACAGCTTGGCATTTGCTGAGCCTTGCTCTGCACACTGGGGATTCCTTGGAGAATCCAGAGCCTAGAGGGACGAGAGACATGTGAATGGATAATTACGAAGCACAAGAAGTGCCACCGGGAATGCCAGCCTTCTGGGGACTTAGGAAGGGTCTGTGGAGCTGGACTATCCTCTCTGCTCTGGGTTTACAGGCGTCTCAGCTGGAAACAGCACCCGGAGCTCCACCTCTTTCTCTTTGTCGTATATGGCACCATTGTTGCTACAAATGGAGACGGCTGCCTTGCTCAGTTATTGGAAGGTGGCAGGACCTGGCAAGGAGGTGAAGGCAGGAGCTGGCGCTGCAGCCACACTCCACGCCATGACTCCTCCTCTCTCAAGTGACAGCAGCAAAAGCGATGTACTCCCAGCAGCCAGCCAGCCAGCCAGCTGTGCGGCCCCCACAGCGCTCACCTGGTGGCTGCTCCAGCCTTGTTTACTGCCGCTTTTATTGCATCTGACTAGTCTGGAAATAATTGCACTAATATTATTGACATTAATAGTACACCAGGATGTATTTATAACTTGCTTTTCCCTCTGCTAAAATGCAATCTCATCATCACTCTGGCACTGGTGGTTAAGTGGCAAGCAGAGCTGCTCCACAGAGGAATTCCCTGCAGGGAGGGGGAGGAGTCTGGCCTGGGACCACACCTGTGTGGGAGGCAGAGGTTGGGAGCCAGAGGCTCTGCACCCCAGACCAACGAGCTGGGGGCTCCAGAGCTAAAGCGGCCTGACTGTGGCTCCCACAGCCAACAGGTGGGAGAGAGAAGGTTTGATGAGGTTTCGGAAAAGGAAATCGGGCGCCCCCATACTGAGGAAGTGAAAGATGCTGGGTCCAGAGCCCTCCCTCCCCTTCCTTTTCTCCTTACTCGCTGCTCCAGGAAGTGAGCTATCCCCACCCTCTGCTGGCCGCTCTGCCCCTGGTCACCACGTGGCCGGGGCTTCCATGCTCTCTCCGCACGCACGCACGCTCTGCATTGCCGCTCATCCTATCTCCTTGTCTACAACCGAAATCCTTAAATTGAAAGAGAGCGCGTGTCCCCCAGGCTTTCCTTTCGGGGTCCAATATTGCATGACTTGCAAATTGAGATGGATGTGTGTTTTATTTCCGAGGTACAAGCAAACCTTGCTTCTCACAATTTAGACTTTCTATAATTTACTAGATTTATTTTACTAGTCACTTGAGACTTAAATACAAAAAGGCTTCCTGTTACATTTTTATTCAAAAGAATACCTAAAACGCATATACCCTGTGTGAAGAAGACGAATGAAATACCCACATAGTCACCATCCAGCTTGAGAAATAGAGCGTTACCGTAGCTGAGAAGGCCCTGCTCTATCAGCCTCCTGCTCCTCTCTACCAGAGTAACTGCTATCCTGAGTTTCATACTAATCGTGTCCTTACCTCTCTCTTTTTTCACCAGATACATAGGCATTCCTGAGCAACACAGCACACATCAGAGTTACTGTGGGTTCATTCCAGACTGCTGCAGTGAAGTGACTACTGCATGGAAACTGAGTCACAGGAAGGTTTTGGTTTCCCAGTGCACACGAGAATGATGTGTATTCTGTAGTCTATTAAATGTGCAGCAGCCCTCTGTCTAAAAATCAATGTACATACCTTAATAAAAAAATAATTTACTGCTAAAATTTGCTAGCAATCATCTGAGCTTTTGGCAAGTTGGAATCCTCTTGCTGATGGAGGGGTCTTGCCTTCTTGACGACAGCTACTGACTGGTCAGGGTGATGATTGCTAAAGGTGGTGGTGGTTGTGGCAATTTCTTAAAATAGGACAGCAGTGAAATTTGCTGCATCCATTGACTTTTCCTTTCATGAACCATTTCTCTGTAGCACGTGATGCTGTTGGACAGCATTTACCCACAGTAGAATTTCTTTCAAAATTGAGACTTGATCAATTTCAAAGGCCGCCACTGCTGGATCAGCTAAGTTTATGGAATATTCCAAATCCTTGGTATCACTTCACCAACGTTCACGGCATCTTCACCAGGAGTAGATTCCATCTCAAGTAATCACACTCTTTGCTCATTATTCATAAGAAGCAACTTCTCATCAGTTCAAATTTGATCCTGAGATTGCAGCAATTCAGTCACATCTTCAGGCCCCACTCTTGCTATCCCCAGTGACTTCCTTTACTGAAGCCTTTCAAAGTTATCCTTGAGGGTTGGAATCAACTTCCCCCTAACCCCTGTGGATGTTGATATTTTAACTGTCTCCATGAATCACAAATGTTCTTAGTGGCATCTGAAGTGGTAAATCATTTCCAGAAAGTTTTCGATTTACCTTCCTCCTCTCAGAGGAATTACCACTGATGGCAGCTATAGCTTTAGTCAAAATTATCCCTTGATCCATGACCTGCGGAATGAATATTGTGCTAGCAGGCATGAAAATAGCACTAATCTCCATCACAGACAGCTCTGGAGGGACCAGGTGCACCGTCAGTGGGCAGTAGTATTTTGAAAGGAATCTTTTTTTCTGAGCAGTAGTTCCCAACAGTGGGTTTAAAATATTCAGTGAGCCATGCTGTAAACAGATGTATTGACATCTATGCTTTGTTGTTCAAGCAACTGAGAAAGCACGAGAAGAATAGATTTAGCATAATCCTTAAGGGCCCTGGGATTTTCAGAATGGTAAGTGGGCATTGCCTTCATCTTAAAGTCACCAGCTGCATTAGCCCCTAACACGAGAGTCAGCTGGTTCCCTGAAGCTTTGAAGCCAGGCGTTGACTTCTCCTCTCTTGCTATGAAAGTCCTAGATGTCTTCTTCCAATAGAAGGCTGTGTATCCGCATTGAAAAACTATGGTTTAGTGTGGCCACTTTCATCAGTTATCTTAACTAGATCCTTTGGATAACTTATTGCAGCTGCTCTGTTAGCACCGGCTGCTTCACTTTTCACTTTTACGTTATGGAGGTGGTTTCTTTTCTTAAGCCTTATGAACAAACCTGGGCTAACTTTAAACTTGTCTTCAACTTCCTCACCCCACTCAGCCTTGACAGAGTTGAAGAGAGTCAGGGCCTTGCTCTGGATGAGGCTTTGGCTTTACGGGAAAGTTGTGGCTGATTTGATCTATCCAGACCATTAAAACTTTCTCCCTATCAGCAATGAGGCGGTTTCATTTTCTAATCATTTGTGTGTTCACTGGAGCAACACTTTTAGTTCCCTTCAAAAACTTTTCCTTCGCATTCACATCTTGGCTAACCGGTGCAAGAGGCCTTGCTTTGGGCCCATCTCAGCCTTTGACGTGCCTTCTTCACGAAGCTTAATCGTGACTAGCTTTCGATTTAAAGTGAGACACATGTGACTCTTCCTTTTCCTTGAACGCTTGGAGGCCATTGTAGGGTTATTACTTGGCCTAATTTCAATATTGTTTTGTCTCAGGAAATAGGGAGGCCCTAGGAGAGGGAGGTCGAAGGGGGAACAACTGGTCACAGAGCAGTTAGAACACCACATTTGTTGATTAAGTTAGCTGTCGTACATGGGCGCCGTTCATGGCACTCCAAAGCAATTACGATAGTGACATTAAAGATCACTGATCACATGAAATGATATCATCAAATGATAATCATCAAAATGTTTGAAATACTGTGAGAATTACTGAACTGTGATGCAGAGACATGATGTGAGCACACGCTGTTAGAAAAAATGGCACCAACAGGCTTGCTCAACACAGAGTTGCCACAAAACTCCAATTTCTCAAAAACACAGTATCTGTGAATCATAATAAAACCAGGTGTGCCCATACATTATTTAGCTCTGCCTGAGTTTTGAACTTTATGGAATGGAATCATACTGTGTATTTTCTTCTGTGCCTTGCTTCCTTTGCCTAATATTTTATTTGCTGGATCCGTCTATTTTTAATGTGGATAGTTGTGGTTCATTCACTTTCCCTTCTAAATAATATTCCAGTGTATAAATACGCTCCCATTTATTCGCCCAGTCTACGGCTGGTGGAAATTTGGAGTTTTGGCTATCACATATGATTCTGTAAATACTGATTTATATGACTCCTGTTTGCTACTCTTAAGTGTGGCCTACAGAATAGGAGCTTTAACCTCGTATGTAGAATTTCAGGGTCCTATCCTAGATCTGCTGAATTTCAATCTGTGTTTTAACAAAATGATATGCACATTGGAATGTGAGAGGCACCACTATATGTAGCTAGGTTTATACCTAAAGGTGGAATTACTGGGTTCTAGGGTAAGCACATACTCAACTTTACAAAGAATGGACAAATTGTTTTTTGAAGTGGTAACACCAATACCCATTCTACCCCAGGGGAAGACAAGTATTTCTCTTGGCCCATATCTTCATCCTTTGCTACTGATGAATTTTTTCATTTTTGCCAACCTAGTAGCTATGAAATGACATCTCCATGGGATTTTTCTTTTCATTTTCCTGATTACCACCATCTGTCAGAGGACACCCATGCTGTTGTTGTTGTTTTGAGACAGAGCCTCAAGCTGTAGCCCTGAGTAGAGGGCTATGGCGTCACAGCTCACAGCAACCTCCAACTCCTGGGTTCAAGTGATTCCTCTGCCTCCCAAGTAGCTGGGACTACAGCTGCCCCACCCCAATACCCGGCTATTTTTTGGTTGCAGCTGTCGTTGTTTGGCGGGCCTGGGCTAGATTCGAACCCTCCAGCTCAGGTGTATGTGCTGGTGCCTTAGCCGCTTGAGCCACAGGCACCGAGCCACCATGCTGTTGTTTAAAGGACCGCACTTAGAGAAGCAGCCGTAAGTCACAACTTTTTGTATCTGATGACCCATCTTACTTTCCCTCTTAGTAAATGCCTATTTGTTCTGTTGGTTGTTTTCTATCAAGTTGGTTGACTTTTTCTAGTTGATTTATAGGAGATATTTTGTTTAGGGCTTTTACATCATTGTTCAAGTGGCAGAAACCAAACAGTGTGTTTAGGGCCCCCTCCCCCCATATTCTTTGCCCTAAGTGGCAAATTTCCCTGTGTCCTTTGCAGTTAGACTGGGACCATGTGACTGAGTTCCAACTAAAAGCTTGACAGTTGGATGAGTTTCCCAAGGCTTCTCTAACCAAACGCCACAGGCAATGTGCCTTAAACAACAGAAATGTATTTTCTTACAATTTGAAAGCTGGATGTTCAGGATCACGGTGTCAGCAGGTCTGTTTCTCCTGAGGCGTCGCTCCTTGCCCCACAGGTGGTCGGCCACCTTCTTGCCGTGCCCTCTCATGGTCTCTCTCCTGTGCATTTGCAGCATGTCTGCGTCCTAATCACCTCGACCTATGAAAGACACCAGCTGTAGTGAATTAGAGTACATCCACAGGACCTCATTTGACTTAATTATGACTCTAAAGGGCTTATCTCTAAATTCAGCCACATTCTGAGGTTCCAGGGCTAGAACTTCAATAGATGGATTTTGGGGAAACACAAGTCAGCTGGCCCACAAAAATAATGTAGGCACTTCCATGCCTGGGCCTTAGAACCATCTCACATGATTTTCCAGCCTCTACTTCCCTTTTCGTGGCAATTTTGGAAGCCACACGTTCTAGGGGATTATAGCCCCAAGAGGGAAGCAGCCTGGATCCCTGTGTCACTGCTTGGAGCAGAGCTGCCTGCCCTGCCACAGGCTATGACATGGGAGCGAACCAAACCTTTACTAGGCAAGACCATGGAGATTTGGGATTTTTTACTACTAAATGATCTATTCTCTCCTGCCTAATGCAGTTTTTGCATGGGATTAGTCTGACGTTTTTCTTGCCAGTATCCTTGTCTAGGTTTAGAATTAAAATTACACTAGCCTTTGAAAGTATCTAGGGCAAGTTTCTTCTTCTTCTATTATCTGGAAGACTGGTTCCTAAAACATTTCCTAGGAATTGCTGATAAATCATTTGGACCTAGTTTTTTCTTTCTGGAAGATTTTTAACCAATAATTCAATTTCTTTAAAGGTCATTAGACTCTCCAGGTTTTCTACCGCTTCTTTGATAAACTATATTTTTTCTAGAATTCACCCAGTTTTGTCTAAGTTTTAAAACTTAACCTCTTTTCATCTTTTTCCTCGTTGCAGCCTTTGTAGTTATAACCCTTTTTTAATTCTTGATGTTGTTTTTCTTTTTCATTCTGTGCCCTCCATGCCTTTTTATTTTCTTCTGAGTAAGCTACCTGGGGAATGATCTTTTTCAAAAGCTTCTTTTTAAAAGAACCAAGTTTAGGCTTCGACTTTTCTTTCTGTTGCACTTTGTTTTGTGCCTTTAGTTTTGCTCCTGACTTTTAATACTTTTTTAATTTCTGTTTTCATGGCATTTATTCTGCTGCTCTTTTGACTTCTTAAATAGAGTGTTCAAATCATTAATTATGAGTCTCTCTTCAGTTTGAAAACAAGCAAGTAAAGGTATAAATTTCCCTCTAAATACTGCTTTAGTCGCAATTTTATATGGAATAATTTTATCCCCATTTATAGTTCTACTTTCTAATTTTTATTATACATACATAATTCCTTCTTTGAGCTGTGAATAGTTAGATCTTTTAAAATTTCCAGATAGATGGATTTTAATGTATATATTTTGTTATTAAATGTTCTTGAATGCATTAGCACTAGAGAATCTGGTTTTATTATTTATTGAGGCTAGCTGTATGAGTCAGTCTTTGTAATGATTGCATTTATGCTTTGACATAAATGCATACGCTCCTATTAGGTGCAATACTCCATACATGAGCACAAGATCTTTCTCATTTGCGCTGCTCTAAGTTTTATATGAGTTCTTTCTCTTATATGCTTGATAAATAATTGAGATAGATAAATTAAAATATCTCAAACTACTGTGGTGATTTTTTTCCTATTTCTACCTTTAGGTTTATCACTTTTTTACTTTATACATTTTGAGTTTTGTTTTTGGTGCATGGAAGTTTAGAGTAATTGAATCCTTTATCATTATGTAGAAAGTCTCATTATTTTTAGTAGTACTTTTTGTCTCAAAGTTTATTTCATCTTATGTTAGTAGAGCTTCACCAGAATAATTTTGTTTAGTATTTTCTTGTTATATCCTCCTTCTTTAAAAAAAAAAAATTACTTTTATGTTAAACTTTCAAACATCATATTTTTTCTGACTCTTCTAAGCCACAATGACCTAGAGTTTTAAAAAAATAGTCTGATGATCTTGGTATTATAACAAAAAAATCTATTTTATTCTCATGATTATTGGCATATAAGTTGAATATCCTTTATTCAAAAAATGTTTAGAACCAGGAGCGCTTCAGATTTTGGAATATTTGCATATATATATATAATGAGATATCTTAGGGGTAGGCCCAAGTCTAAACAAGAAACTTATGTTTCTTGTTTTTTATGTTTCATGTACACCTTTTACACACAGCAGAAGGTGATTTTATGCAATATTTTTAACAACTTTATGCATTAAACAAAATTTTAACTGAAGCCCATCACATGAGGTCAGATGTTTCTCTTTTTCTTCTCTTTCTTCCATAACAGTGTTTTTCCACCTTTGTTTAATCTCATCATGGAACACTTGAATCTATAGTTAAATTTATGCCACTCAAATTGTGTTGATCAAAAAAAAAAAAAGAGTCAAAAAAAGAAAAAAAGAATATACTTACTGTGTTTTGAACTCCTTCTGAAAATAATTTAATCAATTTTTTTTTTAATTTCATGGCACACCTAAGATCTTCTCACAGCACACCAGCTGAAAATCACTGTTCTAGTATGACTTTTTAATTTCTTTTTTAAAAATGCTACTATTTCATTTTTCTCATCTTCTTGGGGATTATGTGTTCTATCCCTATCTTATTTAAGAGTTTCCCTAGCTGTTTCATGTGAAGAGTTGGCTTCATAAGGTTGAAAGTTGACCAACACCTTTCTGTTCCTCCTGACTCATGTAAGGATGGAGTAATTTTGGACTCCTCTCCCAAATTATGTGCCATAACTTTTCTAAATACTGCTATAGTTGCCCCTCCATATTTTTCAGAATCTCTTGCCATCAGCTCTCCCATTGCATGAGATTTGGAAGGCATGAAGGAGTTGGCATGTAAGCCTCCCTTTGGCAGAAAAGGTGGACACCGGTGTATGATTCTTCTGTGGTGGTGACGACTGCGGTGACAGCGTCCGCAGACTTTGCAGTCCACTCTGCCTCCAACTTTGGGGCTTCTCTGACTATCTGCCTTTACCACCTGCATCATCTGAATTTTACTCCTTCAGCCCTTCCACCACTTTTGCAGGCACCTAATTTCCTCTGTTAAATCCTTTTCTGCTTAAAATATTTAGACCTCTTTTTGTTTTGCTGACAGACTCTGATTACTCAGAATATTGAATGCTAGGTTGGCAGTAATTTTCTTCCAGGATATTGGAGCTAAATTACCCCGTGGTCTCCTGGCTTCCGATGCTGCTGTTAAGAAGTGAGCCACTAGCCTAATTGCTGTTTCTTTGTAGGTTTTCTGTCTTCTCACTCTTGACACTCTTAGGATGGTTTCTTTTCTTTGGCATCTCATAATTTTTTTCAAGTTTATTGCAGGATACTGTAATGGAGTAAAATTTACTCCTTGTAGGTGCATAGGTCCATTAATTTTGATAAACTGATGTAATCATTTAATCACCACCAAGGTGTAGAATATTTCCCAAACCCTGAAGCGTTTCTTTATGCTCCTTTGTAGTCAATTCCCTCCCCGTATTCCTGCCTCCTAGAAACCTGCTGAGCTATTTCTTGTTCCTGCAGTTTTGCCTTTTCCAGAGTGTCACATAAATAGAATCACGAGCCCTTTGATTCTGGCTTATTTTACTTAACGTAATGCTGTTTAGAGTTCCCTGTGCTGTTGTATGTATCATTTACTCTGGTTTTTTGGTTAACTATTGAGTAGCTTTTCTTTGGCTAGGTGCGCCATAATTTGTCCCTTCATCAGCTGATGGATATATTTGTTGTTTCCAGTTTCAGACAATTATGAATAAAGTTACTATACTCATTCATGTAAACGTTTTGTTTGGATATATGTCTTTATTACTGCTGGGTAAATATGTATCAGGAAAATTTCCTGTTTATCTGGTATACATGGGTCATTATGTAAGTTCAGAGATAACACAAAAATCAATCTGCATGGACAGAAACAAATGAAGCCCTCCCAGCAATGCCCATAAGCCCAGCAAGTTGAAACTTGCACAGGTGAATCAGAAAGGGCACTGTCAACTATGTTTCTTAGAAGTGAAATAATGGACCTTAACACAGTCTGTCTCAAAACTTTCATAGTGACTCATGTGTTAGTTTCCAAAGGTTACCCCAAGTTTAGAGGCTTCAGACAATTGAAACGTATTCTCTGTCATGGTTCTGCAGTGCCTCCAGAGGCTCTCTCTAGCTTATGGTAGCCATGGTAACAGTGTGATGCTCCTTGGCTTGTAGCCACATCACTTCAGTCTCTGCCTTTACCTTCATGGCCTTCTCTGTGAATCTGTCCTGATTCCTTCCACCTCTCTCGTATAATACATGTCATTGCATTTAGAGCCCACTGGGAACATCTAGAATGAATTCTTCCTTCCCAGGTCTTGAACTTAATCACATCTCTTGCCATATAGGGTAATGGTCACTCTTTTGCCATACAAGGTACCAGTCACATGTTCTGGGAATTAGCATGCAGACAGATCCTTTTAGGGGGCCTTTTCTCAGCCTACCACATATGGTCAATGTATGTTTAACTTTATAAGAAAATGTCAAACCATTTTAGAAAGTGGCTGTACCATTTTTCATTCCCACTGGTAGTGTCTAAGAATTCTGGTTGCTCCACATCCTTGCCAGCATTTGGCCTTGTCAAAGTTCTGTTTTTGTTTTGTTTTTTAGCCATTTCAATAGGTATGTAGGAATATTGTGCTGAGTTTTAATTTGCACTTCCCCCAGGAATTAATAATATTGAGCATATGAGCATAGCCTATTTTGAAATTAAATAGTATAAATCTCCAAATTTGTTTTTATTTTTTGAAATTGTTTTGGCTATTGTAGTTCCTTCACTTTTTCAAATGAATTTTAAACATAAACTTGTTGATTTCTATAAAGAAGTCTTCTGGGATTTTGACTATCATTGTAGTTAACCTATAGATCAATATCAGGAAAACTGAAATCATACTGTATCTCTCCACTTATATAGATCTGCTTTGATTTCTACCATCTGTGCTTTGTAATCAGCATTTAAATCTTGCACACATATTTATTGTTTTGATAATATTTGGTAAGTGGTTCTTTAAAAAACTTTTTCAAAATTTCAATTGTTCATTGCTAGCACATAAAAATACAACTGATTTTTATTTAGTGACCTTGTATCCTATGTTCTTTGTAAATGAACATGTTAGAATTAGTGGTGTTTTATTTTATTTATACATTTTATTTTTCTTCTTGATTTTTTGCACTAGCTAAGACTTCTGGCATAATTTTAAATAGGAGTGGGGAGAGTGTACCTCACCTCCCTGTTCCTGATCTTAAGGGAAAAGCATTTAGCATTTGAGCATTAAATATAATGTTAGGTTTGGGTTTTCATAAATTAACCATATCATGTTGAAGAATTTCCTTTTCTTTCTAGTTTTTTCAGAGATTAAAAAAAAACCCACAAATGGATATTACATTTATGTTTATAGAGGGTTTTTTTTTTTTTTGGTGTGTGTGTGTGTGGGGGGTTTACTTATAATGTGTTTGATTTTAGTATCAGTGTGATGCCAGTTTCATTCAATGTGTTGGGAAGTATTCATTTCTTTTCTACTTTCTGGAAGCTTTTTTGTAGAATTACATTATTCCTCCATTAAATGTTGGAAGAACTTGCCATGGGGTGCATGTAATCTTCTGGGCATAGAGTTTTCTATGTGGGAGGGCTTTTGACTACAGTAAGCAGTTTTTAAGTATGAATTTAACTTCTTTAACATACTGTATATAGGACTATTCAGCTTATCTCTTGCTTTTTGAGTAAGTTTTGTTAGTTTGTATTTTTCATGAAAAGTGTACTTTTAATCTAAGGTACTAATTGTATTGGAATGAGGTTTTCTATAATATTTCCTTAATATCTCAGTGTCTGTAGGACCTGGAGTGATGTCTCCTTTTTTTTGTTTCCATTGTTTGTAATTTCTGTCTTTTCCTTTTTTCCCCCTTATCAGTCTGCCTCAAGAACTTCCTTTAATAGTCTTGCAATACAGATCTGTTAGTAATAAATTCTTCTGGATTTTGTCTAAAAAAGTGTTTATTTCTCTTTGAGTTTTGAAAATTATTTTCACTGGGACTCCAATTATGTATACCTTAGACCATTTGATGTGTCCTTCATCTCATGTATATTCTGATCTGGTTCTCTTCTCCATCTCTTTTCATCTTTTTGTGTTCCAGTTTGCATAATTTCTATCAATCTATATTTTGCTATAGATGAGCCTGTCAAGGGTGATCTTTATCTCTGATACTGTCTTTTTTATTTCATTCATTCTCAGTTGATTCTTTCCTATAGTTTCTATCTCTCAGCTGAAACTCTCCATCTATTCATGCATGGTGTCCACCTTTCCACTAAATCCTTTACCATTTTAATTATAGTTATTCCAAAGTACTCTCTGATAGTTCTAATATCTATCATATTTGAGTCTTATTTCCTTGATTGTTTTATCTATTTTCAATAATTCGTGTTTTCTTGCGTTTTTGTATGTCTCGTAGTTTTTGATTGAATGTCAGACATTGTGTTAAAATAGGTTTACATAAGATAATGAACATTCACACCTGGAAATGGGTATGATTCTTGTTTTAGGACACTAAGGTGGAAAGGCAAGTTGCCCAGTTGCAAATTGACCTAGGTTTGGGTTTTGTTGTTGCTATGGTTACATCAATGGACCAAAGGATTTAAGGTCTTCCAGTGGACATGCTTCTATTGCCTACACGTGGGGGTGAGCACTGGGATGCTGGAAGGGTTTCATAGTGTCTGTACCCCAAAGTAGATCTCTCTCCATGTTTGGCTTTTCCCCAGTGGTTTCTTGGGAACTCCCTCTTATTTCTTGGAACTCTTTGGTAGGCTTTTGGAGGGGAAGAGAGTTTCTCTGTTGCCTCACCCAGCTTCAGTCTTAGGAAGACCCTGTCTACCTAAACTTTGGGGCAAAGTCTTTTCATCATTACTGCCCCACTTTCCCTCTTCTTTTGGTAGCTAAGCTGCCTTGTATGTGAAATTGCTCTTGAACAGGAGGTTTCTGGTCCTCCCTCAGTGATAGGAGATCTCCACTTGATATCAAAATGGGCTCTTGAGCCCAAGACAGTTACCAGCTCCTCTCCTGGCATTGGAAAGTTTTTTTTTTTATCTTTTTTCCCAACTACCCTGTGTCTTTGCCTGTGGGCAAGAGGCTTTGTTCTCCCCTCCCAAGTGATTTGTAGCTTTTGCATTGTAGGAAAGAAAAAGGACAGAACTCTGCAACTTTCTTCTCCATCACTATAGCTGTGTTCACTTCCCAAAAGCCCAGTGGGTAAGAGGGTTTGCAGTTCCATTTTGTAGAGAGAAGGATCTAGGGAAATGACAGAGTTTTATACCTCCCTCACAGTGGCAGCTGGTCACCTTGTGCAGGTCTGCACCACCGAGGGTGTCCTACATGTTCAAAATCTTTCTTAGGAACACCTGATTGACGCTTGTGGGAAATAGCTTGTGAGTGAACAGGAACTCTTATTTTTATCAGATGCTTCCAGCTATGTCAGACTGATACACTAACTCACAACTGGCCCATAGTGGTTCTTTAAAATTTTGGCCAGCTCTCCTTATTACTTGGCTGCAATACCTAGTACCTCCTCCTCCTCTGCTCTGCCATGAAACAAGTAATCTGCACCCCTTCTCTCCTTGGACGGCCTTGTTCCTTTCTGGATTTCAGGCTACTTAGTTATCTGGTGACCTCAGCTCTGATGAGTTCAAGAAAAGTTGTTATTCTATAATTTACCCAGCTTTTTCTTGTCAGGATGAGAGTATTTTTCTTTTTTGGCAACTGTCTACAAACTAAGAAGAAGTGGAAGTGCCAAACATTTTTCTCAAGGCACCAATCTTTCCATCCAGAAATAGTATCAAATTTAAGCAGAGCTTCCTGGATATGAAAACGTGTGCCTCACAAAAATATTTTGAAAGTTTTCAGCTATTATCTACTTGAATACTACTTTCCCCATTTTTTCCCCTGACTTTCTTCTGGGATTTCAATTAGACACATGCTAGACCTTCTCATTCTTTTTTCCCCTCCTTTTTTTTTTTTTTTTTTTTTTTAAAGACTTTGTCTTTATAGAGTCTTAACAGGCTAATCTCTGGTATGTTTGTCTTTGGGCATATTTCTTAGAATTTTATAAAAATTCTGCAAAGCCTATGGGCATAGAGTTTTTCAAGAGGGATTTACATTGGTCTCTGCCATGGTCTGCCAAGCTAGGACTACTCTAAATTTAATTTTCCTTTTGAGGACTTTTGGACTACAGGCAGTTAAAATTATGACCATAGACCCATGTGAGAAGTCTCAAGTGAGTTTATTTTTCTCCTCCCATCCAATGCCAAGGTTGAGCAAGACAAGCACATTTCCTCCTTGGCTCCTTCCTATGTTGCAACTTAGCCTAACATGATGAACACTGTGACCTCAGACTGATGTGAGGTTCTATGAGACTGAGGACTTCTCCCCTGTCTCCACTGCCTCAGACAACCATTAAAATAGAAGCTTAAGTTCTCCAAGTTCAAGCAGCAACTCTCAGGGCAAAAGTTGGCTTTGGTACTCTATACTTTCATATTGTTTCTGCTTCTGTGGATGCCTTCCTCCTGTCCCATCTATGTATTTCAAAAGAAGTATTTATCTTTTGTATTCCCTCCTCCAATAATTTTAGCTGTTTCAAAACAAGGGTCATTCAAAGTATCTAATCCAGGCGTCCTCAAACTGTGGCCTGTGGGCCACATGCGGCCCTGCTAGGACATTTATCTGACCCACCAGGTATTTTTGCCACTGCTGCCTGTCCTGCTTAGCAGCTGACTCGTCGGGGCCCACAGTCCGGCCCTCCAATGGTCTAAGGGACCATGAACTGGCCCCCTATTTAAAAAGTTTGAGGACCCCTGATTCTAATCCATCATTCTGATAGATTGGAAGCCTGTATGTTAGTGTTTCATCATCCTTGTCCTGAGCATAGGTATATAGTCTCAGAACAGGGGTCCACTCTCATCACCTATGTAAGAGATGGAGTTGGGGCATGAATGTTTATGTGCAGAGGATCTTTCAGTCATCTGCATTTAGTGTTTATGTTACATGTGAGTTTCGATGTGGTATGGAAGAAGGTGGAGAGTGTCAGGGGTTTTTGAAGACAGCTGGAGCCAAGGAGCATGATATCTAGAATGGGACCCAGGACTGAATAATGATTAACTTACTGAGCATCTACTGTGTACCAGATACTCTTCTGGTCCCTGAGGATACATTAGGGGTTTGAAACAAACATGATCCACACTGAGGCTAATGGAAGTTTGCATTCCTGTGGCCCTGAATTAGGAAATTCATTTGTAAGCAGAGTAAAATGTGTCCTGTGTTTCATATGTGCTGTGATATCCTGCAAAGACTATACTATTTTAAGTTTGTCTGATAGATGAGGATACTAAAGCCGAGTGGAGATGAGCATACAACCTAGGGTCACACCATGAACAGAAGAGCCCAGATGGCCCAGGAAGTGTGTGTTCCCTCACTGTCAAAAACACAGAGAGGAGTTGCACTCTAACTATTTCTCTTACAAATAGCATGCCATTGGCTCAGGCCATTTTCTTATGGGCTGAAGGGATTTGCTGCCAGGCTTCTTAAAGGTGCTGTTCAGCATTTGACAATCTGGTGGTACCAACATTGATGAGTAATCCTGGTACCCGGAACTTAAAGCAGAAACGCCACTTTGTCTGGTTCCAGAGAGGTATGAGTATAGTACCACATGCTGACTGTCGGCCAAGACCTACACTTTTAATTTTTTTATCAAGTGTTTTTTTTCAGAGCAGTTTTAGGTTTACAGAATTATTCCAAAGATCATATAGAGAGCTCCCTTATTCCTCACAATGTTTCTCCTGTTATTTTCTATTATTAACAGCTTAAATCAGCATGAAACATTTGTCACACGTAAGGAACAGATACCAATACATTAGTAACCAACTCTCACCCCTTATTCAGATTTTCTTAATTTTCTTCAAAGGTCTGTTTTTCTCTTTCAGGATCCCATCACAGAGACTGCATTACACTTTGTAATCGGGTCTCTGGAGACTTTTGTTGTTTCTGATGACCTGGGCAGTTTTGAGGAATGCTGGTCAATTATTTTGTAGAATGTTTCTCAACTGGAGTTTGTCTGATGTTTTCCCCCCACAGTTAGACTAGGGTGATATTTTTGGGGGAGGAAGACCAGCTGCAGAGGTCAGGTGCCTTTCTCATCACATACAGGTCCTGGAAAATTCCTCTTCCTTTCTATGATGTACTCTTTGGAAGAAAGTCCCTAGTACAACCCCCACTTAAGGATCAGAGAATTATTCCTTAAGGGTGGAGTAGCTACCTAAATTATTGAGAATTCTTCAGCAAGGGAGATTTGTCTGTCTTCTGGACTTAATTACATTTTTCAGATAGCTCAGCGGCTGACCATCCCTTGTCCCTCTGCCCCCTCCCACCTCCTGGCTCCTCTCAATTCCACCATTCCTTATTTCCTGGGGATGCAGATGTGCCCAGTCACTGGCTGACTGAAACTTATTGTCACTGTCACTCCTAAAGAGGTCCTCTGGGATTAGAAGGATGACATACATACCCTCAGGATGTTCGGGAAGCCAGATTTCTGGCCATTAAATTGACAAGAAGCAATGAGGGTGTTGTGAGAGCTCTGAGGACAGGTTGGGAAACAAGCCAACACTCTGTTCCTGATGCCACAGAACAGTGTTGAAATGGTGGGTGGGTTGCAGTTCTCAGCCTGACTCCCCTCCCCAGATGAGCAGTCTGGTTAACTAGAGGGCCTGTGGTTTGGCCAGGCTTCTTGAAGGGTTGGGGTAAGCAAATGTAGGCACAAAACCAGAGCAGAGTTGCATTGTTCAACAGATAAGAGGTAAAGTTTCAGAGAGCAGAAGCAGTGGATGACTGGTGGATGCAGAGAAAGGCCTGAGAGATGGGATGTAAAGAACAGAAATGTCCAGTGTGGACGTTTTCATTCTTATGGGGACTTCAACACACCCCCTGTCTCTTCTGTCTAGGGGGGCCTAGGCTGACCAGTACAGTTGTGGAGGGAGCAGGGCAGGTTTGCAAACATGCCAGTTTCTGTGTCCGGGTGGAGGTGCAGAGCTGAATAGCATGTACAGATGCTGGCATTAGAGAACACACCAACGGCTGCAGTTGGGCTGCGGAAAAGACAATCGTGCTAATAGCTGCAGAGTCCTACACTTTTCTACCCACGGCAACAATGATCTTCCTGTGATTCTAAATCAATCTAGTGAGGTGAGCAAGGAAGACAGAGCAGAGAAGGAAGCAGAGGCCTGGGGAAGTGGCTGCCTGCCCAGAGACACTGGTCACTGATGTCTGGACATGCCACTCAGTGTCCTTCCTCCACATTGCGCCCATCTATCCACCTCTTGTCAGCCCCTCAGAAAGAGCCCCATTGCTTATTGCACAGGGAGCAGCAACACTGAAGTTGGAAAATTCCTTTCTAGTCTAGGGCTCTAAAGAACATGCCCAACAAGCCAATCCACTTAAAATGCAAATTCCACTGACACTAATAAGCAATATATATACACAGGCATTTACACATGCAAATGAGCAGACGGAGTGCAGGACTTTTCTCCACAGCACTGTGCACATGATAGCTGCGTCTGAGACACTCCAAGAAAGTGGAGCCAAGAGGCTGCCTGCCCCCTGCCTAGCTCCTTCAAGGCACACCTGGCCCTGCAGAAGCCAGAGCATCACCCAAGTTGAAGGCTCCCTGTTAAGCCGTGTGATGTGGCATAAGTCACGCCCCCTCTCTGAGCCCCAGTTGCTTATCCTTCCTGACCTTCTCTACCTGCCTATGGAAACCTCCCTCAACCTTCAGGTTGCAGCCTGGTCTTCCAGAAAGTCCTCAGTCATCATTGCCACCATCCCCCCCGAACTCAGAGCCCTGCCCCCATTCAGTAGTCTTGAGCTCATCATTTAGCACCAAACCCACAACTGCCAAAATAGACCCCACCCCAGAAGTTCCTACTGCCGTCATCCTTTCCTTTCAGAGTGTTTGGGATTCCTAGCAGGCACGTACTATTTGGGGATTTTGCCTTTGGTGTCTACATCCAGGGGTAGAGGTAAAAACCAGCCAACCAACCAACCAAACAAAAACAAAACAGAACTTCCCAAACCCAGCTATTTATAGGACAATGAAAGGCCCTGATTACATTCAGGGAGCACAGGTAGGTATTCATCTGGCCACAAGTCTTCCACGCACTTAAGTTTTTAATCCCAGCTGTCCCTATTCTCTCACTAGCAAACTTTGATTTGGGGCCCCTTTGAATGGAAATCTTTCTAAATCACTTAACGTATTTGGCTACCTTCCTAAACAATGCACAGCTCTAAGGTCCTCGTGATGAACATTTGTTAACAGTCTGTGTGACAGCGTGGGTCCTCTTAGGACCAGTAGTTCAGCTCTCTCAGCCCCTCCTCTCAATGATCCCTTTTAGTTCTTTTATAACCTAAACTTCCCCAGACCTTCTAGTTCAGACCATATGTTACTACTTCATTTGTGCAAAAAAAGGTGTGTGCGTAAGAACGGCCAGAATGATATACACCAACATGATGGAAGTTACTTTTGATGGTTCATGGACATTTTTTGTATGCTAAAAAATATTTTTCTACCCCATGCATTGGAATAGTGGCGTGGTATTTTGTTATACAGATGTACCATAAGTTGCTGAACTTGTTTCCTATTAGGTTGCTTTTCAATTGTTTTTCTGCTGAAAATAATGTTCTGATAACCTCCGTGTATATGTATCTCTGTACATATTTATTTATTTAGAAAATTTTCTAGAAGCAGAACTGCTGGATCAAAGAGCATGCGTATGGAAGTTTTTCTTACCAGATATCAAATATTCCCCTATTTAGCACGCTTATGCCCCTTTTCTCTACCTCCAGCCTCTAAAAGCGTATGCCCCATCTTTGTTGGCCCCATGGGTGGGAGTGGCGTGTCCCCAGGTCCTGTGGCCTGCTCTCTGCTCTCTTTTCAGTACCTGCAATTCTGTGCACACAGCCGACTCCCAATAAATATTTGTGTCTTATTGAATGAGAGCTCCATCTCCCCAGCCCCAGCCCACCTCCTGGCGCTCCCAGTGCGAGCCTGTCCTCCTCCTCCTACAGAAGCAGAAAATAGATGGCTGTGAGCCCGCCCCAGCCTCGGCCTCCGTGCGGTGATGAGGGGCAGGATAAATGTGAAGCGAGTGGCAATATTTCCTGGAAGCAGGAAGCGGCAGAATCTATCACTCCACACCAGAGTCCCCGCAGACTGCGAAGGAGCTGTCCACGAGGGCGAGTGCTGAACAGGAGCGCGGGTCAGGGCTGGGGGTGGGAGAGAGGGCGCTGGGGGACCAGGACAGCAGCGGGGCTTGAGGCAAGCTCAGGCCCCACTCTAGGAGTAGGAAGTAGACTCGTGGACACCTAGGGTAGAGCTAAACATTGGGAGTTTCTGCACAATTGATTCCTGACTGAATATATGTGACCCAGCAGGAGCAAGGTGGGGTGGGGGAATACGGAAGACAAAAGGAGGGGAAGGGGAGGCCAGACAGCAGGCTGGGTGATGAACAGCTAGGACAAACTCATATCCACCTCTGTAGCCCCCAGAGTTTTCACTCCTCCCTCCTCTCTGCTTCCCCCACAGCCAAACCTCTCACTGGGACCCCAGGAGAAGATTAGAAAGCTGGGCAATCACCCACTGCTAATCCCCAGATAACCACAGCTAGATTCCTCGATCTTCTTCTGCTCTGTCCTGTGGGGGCCATTCCTGCAGTTGGAAGACTGGACTGCTTTATCCCCAGGCTGAGCCCACTGTGGAGGAGGCTGCAATGACCAGTAGTCGACTCAGAACTTGGAGTTCCAGCAGCTGGGATTCTCGTGCACTGGGGAGGGGTGCACCTGCAACTGTCTCACTGCAGAAGGTAGAGAGAGCTGGTCTTGCATGGAAGCTGTTGATGGCCCTGGGAGTGGCTTTGGCAATGACCTTGAACTTGAAATAGTGCTTGTACATTTCCACCAGGCACCTGTGCTTCCACTGTGTGAACACACCCAGGCTAGCTTGCTGGAGAGATATGAGAGGCATGTGGGGAGAGCCATACTGTCAAAGCCCAGGACATCCTGGACCAGCCACTGGCAACTCACTAGCTGATCACAGGTGTATCTGTAAGCCCAGGTGAGATTAGCCAAGCCCAGTCAAATTGACCCGTAGTCATGTGAAGAATAATAAATGGTGGTTGTTTTGAGCCACTAGAAGTTGGAATGTTTAGTATACAGCTGTAGCTAACCAAAGTATCCTCCTTACCCAGGCACTAAGAGGCACCCCAGAGATCAGCCTGAAGGAAGCCAGCTGGGCCCTATGAGAAGATTAACCTGAGGAGTTGCACTGTGCCCCTGACGCCCAGCTTGCCATTTATGAAACAGGCCTGAAATTGTTCTAGGAAGATCCAGGAGAGCAAATTTAGGAAATGAGAGTAGCTAGGATGATCTTAAATTCTACTTATCTCTAGTGCTTTAGATTTTATGGGTTTTCATTACATTGTGTACAGAGCACATGCTCATTATAAAAATAACAAACCAAATAACAGTAAAGAAAGTTAAAAATTCCTCTTTACAGCACCACCTCCTCTGCCCCCCGCTGTGCTCTTCCTCACTCTGATTTCCTTCCCTGGAGGTAACCACCATTACCAATTTATCTGGAAACCTGCTGGGTATTTTTCACACACACACAAATACAGGTATACTTTTTTGTTTTACAAAAATGGGATAATGATAAAATATTGTTCTGACACCTTCTTCTTTTACTTAATGGACCTCTTACAAGGCTATCTTATTCTTTATTCTCTCTCTTTTTATTTTTGAGGCAGAGTCTCACTCTGTTGCCCTCGTTGAAGTACTATGGCATCATAGCTTGCAGCAACCTCAAAATACTGGACTCCAGCAATCCACTTGGGCAGCACCTGTGGCTCACAGAGTAGGGTGCTGGCCCCATATACCAAGGGTGGTGGGTTCGAATCCAGACCCAGCCAAAACTACAACAACAATAAAAAAACAGCAATCCTCTTGCCTTAGCCTCCCAAGTAACTGGGACTATAGGAACCTGCCATGATACCTGGTTAATTTTTCTATTTTTAGTAGAAAGCGGGTCTGGCTGTTACTCAGGCTGGTCTCAAACTGGTGAGTTCAAGCCATCCACCTGCCTTGGCTTCCCAGAGTGCTGGGATTACAGCCCAGTCTACCTCATTCTTTTTAATAGGTGCATATTATTCTAGGGTGTCATAATGCTGCAATTTAACCATGTTCCTTACATATGTTTTAGACTTGCTTGAATTCTATTGCTGTAACTGACATGAACTTCTTTGTATATAATACCTTTCTGCACTTGGTGATGTTTCTTTGGGGCTGTGCACATATAATAATGGAACTGTTCAGTCAAGGATCATGTCCACTTTTCATTTATAAATACATTGCACCAAACTGCCCTCCAAAAAGAGTAGTCAGCTGGAGAATATCTGTTTCTCTAACCCCTCACCAACTCTGGCTAATATCAATCTTGTAAACTTTTTGCCAATGTAATAAAAAGAAAGATCTTGTTGTAAATTATTTTTATTATGAATAAGATTGAAATAGTTTTAGATATTTATTAGCTATTTTCATGTCTTTTTTTCTAGTGAAATGCCTGTTTGTATAATCTTACTGTTTTCTCTATCAGCTTGTGATTACTTTCTTATTGAATATGGCAGGCTTTATATACTCTGGCTGTAAAGTCTTTGTCGTGCATAGCCTACAATTTCCTAAATTCATCATGTCTCTGCCTCATAGACAGACAACTTCAGGAAAATCCAAAACTAAGGGTCTTAATTCATTCTTCGGATGTTTACTGACTTCTTGTTTAAATGTAGTTAAAGAGTGGAAATCTTAGGAATAGGTAGAGAACCAGGACAGGAGAACTTGCTCCCCCAACTCATTTGCTCTCTTACTAACTGTGCCCTCTCTAGAGTCAGCTTTGGGGACATTAGAGTTGGGGGTTACAGCAAATGTCTTTGCTGTCCCATCGCATAACCTCTTGGCTCACCTTGGTGTTCACCTGTACCTGTTTATATTGACAGCCTCCAGCCTCAGCTGCCCAGGATTCTCTGCTTTTCAGCTTCTGATCTTCCTGGTGCCTCAGGAGCTTGCACAAGCCATGTGCTCTGTGCACAGAGCAGCCTAAAGTGTGGGGAATTTAATGCTTCAGATGCTCAGAGTTACAGGATCAATGTTTCAGTTCCCCTTTGTGGGGACAATCTTTAAGCAAATTCCGTCATTTCGGAGTGGATCCCGGAGGGGTTGAGGTCGGGTTGCCCACAGTACACCCCTCGGTGGGGTTCTCTCTCCTCCCTGTCTCATCTTTGCAACCCTGTGACTACTTGCACCTGGTTCCTGGTCTCAGGGTCTCCTTTGGAGAGAACCATCCAAAGACAAGAGGAGAGCAAAGCCATCCACGGGTTTCCTGTGACTGCTCTGACTGTGTGGTGCCTTTGTATACTTCTGACAAGAGGATGTTTTTTCTCAAGTCCTAGAACTGAGAGCTGGAGCAGACTTTCTCCTCTAGATGAGCAGAATCTTTACCTGCAGGCAGAAGCAAGCATGCTGTGATCTCCCGCAGAGGAGTGGAGGAGAGGGCCTCTAGCCAAACAGCTAAGGGCTACAATTTCCCAAACTCCAACCTCAGAGCTAGGGAAGGAGGTGTAGGCAGTTAGGGGTGAGGGTGCCAGGCATTCTGGTGACAGGAAAAGACTTCCAGAAAGCAGTACCCTTTCTTAGTTGCCCCGGGGAGGAGCAGCACTTCAGTCAACAGGCCCCAACAGGGAGAGCCAGCCCCCTCCTGGGAAGACCAACTGAGTAGTCAGAATAGCAGCAGCTGGCAGACCCGGTCCCAGGCCTGGGCTTCTGCCTGCAAAACTCACCTCCCCCCCCCAGTCCTTCCTAAACAAGATCGCTAAAACTCTTCCAGAGGATGCAAAGCCAGCTTTTAGTGCACAGATTCAAGCAACTGCCTTATAATCAAGTAACATCGGGCAGCAGGATCGCCAAGGCCTACAGGCCCGAATCACTTCCCCTGGGGGTCTGCAGGACAAAGAAAGACCCTCTCCTTACCAAGTGGCCTTTGCTGAGGAAGCCCTAGCCCTAGGAAGGGACTTCCCGCGGCAACTTCGTTCTAAGACTGGAAACTAGAGTTACTATTATGGAGCATGTTCAGCCCTGGCCAGCGTTCCGAGACTCCGCAGAGGTGGTGGCAGTTTTGTGGCTTAAGGTATTTCTTCCAGGCTGTATTAGTCCTCAGCGTCCAGGCCCTCCCTCAGCTGTAACCGGCCTGTTTTGTTTCCCCCTCATCCTCCCTGTAAGACCCCCCCTAACTTCCTTTTACTTTACGATGCAGAGCAGGCCAATGTTTCTCTGTTTCAATCTTCTCCCTTCTAGACTTGCCCCGGGGCCAACAGGCCCATTAAGGTGTTTTCTTAAACAAAAGAGTGAGTAAATCTTCCAAGACTGGACAGTAAAAGGCTCAGAATGTAGCCAGCTTTTAAAAATAACAGCTTACTACCTACACCTGTAGGATGCTTACCTCTGCCAGGCTCTGAGCAGCCCTAGACCCAGGGGAGCTCTTAGTGAGAGGCAGGCGGGGTACTGAGAGGAGACCCCGCTTACTGTGAGCCTGGGAGGAGGGTGCGCTGGGGTATTGGCCCCTGACACTGGTGGTACTGGTCCCTCTGAGGGACCCTGGGCCCTGAAGAGGAAAGGCAGGGTGGGGTGGGTTCTTGGAGTCCAGCTCCTCTCTCCTGTTCCTTCAGGGATTCAGTTGGCCGGTGAGAACCTCTTCAGAGCCTCATAGGGAGCAGACTTCTCTGAAGCTAAAGGTAGATCTTGGGAACCACTGGCTCACCTGCTCAGGCCAAAGGATGAATTTTCCATTGGAAGGAGGCTAGAAGGAGGCTTGGGCGACCGGGGGCAAGTCATCTCCTGTCAATTCTCCCGGCAGGTCCATCCCGGGCTGTGGAACTGGAAAGGTACTGGGGAAAGGGAGTGGAGCTGGAGCCGCCCTTAGACAAGAGGCCAGCAGACCCTTGCTGTCTCCTGCAGGACCTAGGGTACCAGGTAGGGGGAGCCCCTGCGGCCTAATTGCAGCCCCCGGCCCTGCCTTTCTAAAGAGGAAGTGACTCGGATAGCTGGAGTTCCTGGTCAGCAGCTTTCATTAAATTGAGGTGCAGCCAGGCTATTAGGACGGGAAAGGAAGCTGGAACCAGGGGGTGGGGGAAGGCCCAGGGGAGGGGGAGGCCGGCTGTTAAGCAGATTAGGAGGGGAGAGGACGAGCAAGTGAAATAAAGAAAAGAAAAGGCACAATGGGGCCGCCGAGAAGGAAACGAGGCTGGTACAGCACAGAGGAGGCGGAGGCCCGGCTGCGACTGGCGGCGTCTCCATTGTGCGGCTTAGCCTCGTCAGGAGCTGACAGCCGCTCATGGCGAGGCGAGGCCTGGCGCCCATTCAGCATTCAGGCCTTCGCATCCCACACTGGCAGGCGGAGATGCACAATAGCTGCCGGTGTAAACAAGCGCGCAGGCAGGCCCGGCTGCTGGCGCCGGGCAGGACGTCAAAGCCATGTGCTTGATTCCAGCATCACGGAGGGGGGCACAGCTGGGCAGCTCCTCTGGGCACGGGTGCAGGGTGGGGGTCAAACCAAACCCAGAGAACCCCGCACTTATTGTGCAGTTTTAAGTATTTTTGTCTCGATCAGCTCTCGGTGACCTCATTAAGGTATAATGATCCTTATTTTATAGAGGAGGAAACCAAGTCTCAGAAAGGTTAAATCAGGATCAGCAAATCACGGCCCACCTCCTATTTGCATAAACATAGTTTTACTGGAACGTGGCCACACCCATTCGCTGACGGATTTTCCTCGGCTGGTTTTGAGCTACAGGGGCAGACAGCATTGAGTAGCTGTGACAGAGACTGTGTGGCCCATCAAGCCTAAAATCTTTACTGTCAGCTTTGACAGAAAGTGTTTGCTGACTCCTGGGTTCAATGGCCTGCTCAAAGTTACAGGACCAGAAAGGGAGCTGGCGCGCAGCCCAGCTTTGTTCCTGAAGTCCTACAGCAAAGGGGGGAAGGGATGTGCGT
Organism: Otolemur garnettii; assembly: GCF_000181295.1. Lineage (NCBI taxonomy): Eukaryota > Metazoa > Chordata > Mammalia > Primates > Galagidae > Otolemur > Otolemur garnettii. The sequence goes on from NW_003852413.1 coordinate 7,830,641, forward strand.
AAAAGGTTCCAAATGGGGTTGGAGAGCACAGTGTGGGACCAGGCAGCCTGGTGGAGCTGACCCTGGGTGGAGAGAGTGGCAGGGGCCGGGGTCCAGCCCACTGGGAGGTCTACAGGGAAGTAAGGTTCTTCTCAAGCTGTGGGGCCCTAGGCTTTCCTGCCAAGACTCAGCTTTCCTTGGCTGGAGATAGACCACCATAATCAGGATCCAACATCTGCTTCACTCACCCCTGGAACCTGAGTGGGGTCCAGCAAGCCTCAGGCCAGCCTTGCAGACCTGCAGAGGGAGGTGGCAGGGTCCCCTCAAACTCATCCTCTCCTCCTTTAGACCAGTTGGCATTCTCTGGCCTGGAGTCTGCTTCGGGCATGAGTGATTGATGTTCAGTGGAAGCCTGAGGGTGGGGGGCAAGAGCTTGAGAAAGGACAACAGAGAACCCCTCACCCCCAGCCCTGATGGATGGGCAGGGCTCTCGGTCGGTGTTGCTGCTCTGCTGGTGGCGACCACATCAGAGGAGCTCGAAACCCAGAAAAGGCCAGGAGTCCATTTGGACAATTGTGCACCTCCCGGAGGGGAACACCTGCCTTCCCAAAACACACAGACTGGCACAGGGGATGGTTTGGGGGACTGGGAGTTAGCTCAAAAACAGACAAACAACCTCCAATGTGCTTGGATATCCAAGAAAGCCAATTCAATTCTATACGTTGTCACTAATGATAATAGTATATACTACAAATCGTCATACCCCGTAATACTACTGACTTCATTCATTTGGGAAGTGTTGACTGGGCACCTGCCATGTGCCAGGCACTGTTCTGGGCTTGAAGAACACAGTAAGGAGTAAACAAGCTCTTGATTTGCATAGATAGGAAGAGCCAGGGTCAGCCCCGGCACTCCTGAGGCTTGTTCCAGGAACATACCTGTGTTTCCTGTACATATCCCCACCTGATCCAATTAAGGGTTGGTTTAATTTTAGGATGCAGAAGCATTATAATGAACCAGGCAGAGACGGGCCTAGAGTGAAGACCCAAATGAAGCAAGGACATGAGTCACATGAAAACGCAGGGAAAAGTGTTCCAGGCAGAAGGAATAGCCAATGCAAAGGCCATGAGGTGGAGAACTTGGAGTGTCTGAGGAACAGCAGGAAGCCTGTGCCCTAGGGCAGAGTGGGCCATCTGGGGGCCAATGGGAGGTGAGGTACAGAGGTCTCAGGGGATGGGCCACACAGAGCAGAGGCCGGGGGGAGCATGTTGCCTGTCACAGAGTGAAGAAGAAGCCCCTAGGGAGAGAAATGGAGCTGGAGAGCAGGGACAGGTCGAGGGTTATTTTTCTTTAAAGAGGAGCACAGAGATGCGGTAGCAGAGGGGGCAAGGGCCTGTTAAGTTAATGCTTTTTCTTTCTGAAAATGGAGCGGTTGTTGCACATTCATGTGCCAACGTGCTGGAGGAAACAGCCCTGAAGAGAGGAAGATGGTAATGGTGATGCTGGAGCAGGGGAATGATTGTAGCAGCAAGATCTGCATGGACAGGAAGAGCGGGATCAGCCCGGCTCTCCTGAGGCTTGGTCCAGGAATGTACCTGCGTTTCCCATGTGTATCCTCACAATAGCCCCGTTTGGAGGGTGACCACACGGCCAGGTTTCTGTGGGATGATCCCGATGATGCCTATTTTCTGGTGTAATGATGACTAGTTCTCATACGTGTCCCAGTATAGACAATAAACGAGGTGGTCATTCCACCCAGGGGGCAGGTTACTATGTTTATTCCCATCTTACAGATGAGGACACCAAGGCTGAGGGAGCTGGCCCAACAGTGGACAGTCAGTATGTAAAACCAGGCCTGTGACTCCAAGTCTCTGAGCTGGGACCCTTATAGATAAAAGTGTGGTCTTGAGCACAACAGCAGACATCAAGAAGCAGAAATGGGTCCCTCCAGGCACATGAAAGGATTAGACTAATAGCTGGGTAGGGGTGTTAGACTCTCCCTTCAAAGAGGGGCATGGGGGCAGTCTGCCTTTCTGGGGCAAGAGTAATAGAACAAGTGATTTCGGTACAGAGAGGGGACTATGAGTTTGGAGGTCTTAGAGGATTGCCAGTGACCAAAGTTTGTCTCAAGAAGGAACCTCTTGGCTGTATTTTATTTAGGTCATGTTTTTCCTTTAAGTGGGGAGATGCACTAGATAGATCCCAGGACTTTTTGTGTGCCCCTTGTCCACATGTGCTTATCCTTTCCGTCCCTGAGTCACTTTCCCCGTGCCCTTCCTTCAGTGAGAGCAGAGAACAGAGCAGAGAGAACAGGCTCAGCTTAAACACGTTTTTTTCTCCTTTTAGAAAAGGACTCATTCTGCCGTGAGCATCAGCTGTCACAACCACCTTCATTTTGACCCCAGACCAGCTACTTTCTTCTTCCTGAAATTTCCTACATCAACTGCTACCTCTTCTCTCTTTTTCTTTTTCCCTGTAAATATTTTTACGGTGATAGATGACAGATCAAGGACTAAGTACAGGGTCAGATGGCACCCAACAAACAGCTGATGCAGAATCTGAGATGATATCAACCAATGATTTCAACTAAATTTATTTAAGAAAAATCAATGGAAAAGAAGTGAAATAAAAAAGCAGCTAATTCTTTTTAAGTGCAAACTGTATTTACTGGGTATTTTAATAGTCATTACTCCTAGCTATTGCCTGCCTAATGAAATCCAGCAGGTATGCAGCCTATCGGGCTGCTCCAGGTTTTTTAAATACCCGACATCCATTACTTCATGAAATCTTCACAGACATTCCTGCGAGGGTAGTGACTATATCTTCATTGAAGAGGTAAGTCCCGCATCTAGTAAGAGGCAAGGCATATGTTTTGATTCTTTCTACTCTTCCCTTCTTCCTAATTTCCAGAAATGACTAGGAGTCTGTAGACCATTCTAGGAATGAATGATCACCTAACTCCCTGACCAGCCACTGATGAGAGAGGTGAGAACTGATAACTTGCCCCGTAGAGGTAGGTACCAGGAGCACAGGCCAGGGGCCAGGAACTGCAGGTGCTCAAGGTAACCAGGTGTCAGGACCACAGGTCCAAGGGCTGACTTGGGGCTGTTATGGGAGGTGGGAGGAGAGAGTATCTTCCCTGTGTGTGATTAAGTTAGGGACCCAGGGGAGGTCTGGAAGCAGCAAACTCACAGCCTTTTGCCTTGCGGCTTTATTTATTTATTTATTTAAGACAGAGTCTTACTCTGTCACCCTGGGTAGAGTGCTGTGGCATTATAGCTCACAGCAATCTCAGACTCTTAGGTTTGAGTGATCCTCCTGCCTCAGCCTCCCATGTAGCTGCGACTACAAGTACCTGCCACAACACCTGGCTAGTTTTTCTGTTTTTAGTAGAGATGGAATCTCACTCTCGCTCAGGCTGGTTCCAAACTCCTGACCTCAAGCATGCCACCAGCCTCAGCTCCCAGAGTTGCTGGGACTATAGGAATGAGCCACTGCAGCTGGCCTGCCTTGGGGCTTTAAACACAGTAACTCAAAGACAAGCATCTTTATCTACCTTGCTTCCAGATCTTTCGCCAACCCAGGGTTGTGTGCCTAGTTGCCAAGGCACCCTCATGCCAGTGTGTATGCCTGTGTGTGTGTCCAGCTTAATTAATCTGTGTCAAGAGAAGGTATAGGAGTGATCCCGGCAGAGCCTGGGAAATGACTGCACAGGGGTGAAACAAAAGGGGCCTGCTGGACTGTGACAGCTGGTATTAAAATAATACAACTCACTTCATGCCCAGAGTCAGTGCATTATATTCCTAATAAATAATGGGCTACTGCAGGTTAAGTGTCTGTTGCCGCATTCCAATTGTTGATATTTAATTAGCTCTAAAATTAAAGTGTTCTTTTATCACCACACTGCTAGGACCACTTTATTCCTAATTGATTGAGATTAAAGTGTCTCCCAAAGATCCCGGTGTCCCTTTGTCAGCCCAAGTGTGAGAGCATTTAATGAAAACGTTTGACATTTCTAAGTGCGACATAAATATCTTTAAATTAAGCAAAAGATGGTTTTTTTTTTCTTTATATTTTGCAATCAGGGTGCTGATGGGCTGCGGAAACACTTTTTAATAGGCGTGAGGTTTTATGAGCAGAATAATGGCTGGGAGATGATTCAGGTTGGTTGTGACAAGGTGGCAGAGGGGTCAGTTATCTTTTGTTGGGAAGACGCTTGGCTTGTAATTGTTTTCAGGTTTGAGGTTCAGGAGAGGAGGCAGCCAGGAGTGGAGCTTTCCTGAGACCCCTCTGTTTGCCTGGAGGGCAGGGTGGGGGAACAGTTTCATGGAAGGAGGATGGCTCTGGGACTCAATGAGGGTTTGAACCCAGCTCTGTCACTTAGGAGCTAAGTGACCTTCAGCCAAGTGACTTGGTCCATTTGAATTTCTATTCCCTAATCATCAAATAGGAATAATAGCACCTGCTTCTCAGCAGCACCTGGAGAATAAATGTTGATTGTGTTGGTGAGAGAATTGCACCAGGGCTGTGGCCACTGCTTAATAAGTGGTGGTTATTAGCAGCCCCTTCTAGACAGTTTGAATGTATTTGAAGATGACTCAACTGACCATCTATGATGAATAGGGTGGAGTGAGGCTCTCAGGGGCCCCTGACTCTTTGAAAGTTGAGCTGACTCCTCTATCTAGCACCCAGCCTCTCCACCCTGGTGACATCTTGAGGGCCCCCCAGCTGGGCTCAGCAGGTGGTTCTAGCTAACCACATTGCCTGAGACCCCAAGTGCTGCTCGTCAGTTGAGCTTTTTGGGTCAGGTCCTCCTGGTTCTCCTCCCTGTCTTAGATCCAACCCTAAATCTCAAATGCTAATATCAGCACCATGCTCCCTCAGCTGGCCTCCTGGCATTAGCTACCTCATGCTACAGAACAAGTTACCACAAAACTTAGTGGTTTAAAACATCACCTGTCTATCCTTTCACTGTCTCTGGTGTTTACTGTAGGCATGGCTTACCCTGGGTTCCCTGCTTCAGGGTCTCACAAAACTGAAATCAACTTGTCATTGAGGACTGAGGTCTTATTTGAAGGTTCAAATCCCTGTCCAGGCTCCTGTGAGCTCTGTAGCTCAGGAGTTTGAGATCAAGCCTGAGCAAAAGCGAGATCCTGTCCCTGCCATCCTGGGGAGCGGGAACCATAGCCTCAGTCTCAGAGCACCATGGCATGAACAAAGAGCTGCCCAGAGGGTAACTGAGCATGCAGCAGGGGTTCCACCCTCCAGTCCCTCCCTCTGCACTGCGGCCTCCCAACTCCAGTGTCTGTTTCAGACAGCTTAGCACCGCACGGGTCTGTATGGCCACATCCTTGTGGCAGGGTGTCTCAGTTCATTTGTGGGGCTGCAACAAAATACCTGAGACTAGGAAATTTACAGAGAACAGAAATATATTTCTTTGGAGCTGGAAGACCATGAAGATCGAGGCACTGCAGGTTTGGTATCTGGTGTGGGCCCTGGTCTCTGCCTCCCACACGACCTCTTGTTACTGTGTCCTCCTGAGAGACAAAGCCTGGGGCTTCACAAGGCAGAGGGGATGCAAGGGGCAAAAAAGGCCTCACTGGCTCCCACTGCCCTGTTTATTTTTTATTTTTATTTTTTATGAGACAGACTCTCACTTTGTTGCACTCGGAGTGCTGTGGCATCATAGCTCACAGCAACCTCAAACTCTTTGGGCACATGTGATCCTCTTGCCTCAGCCTCCTGAGTAGCTGGGACTACAGATGCCCTCCACAATGCCCACCTAATTTTTTCTACTTTTTGTAGAGACAATGCCTCACTTTTGCTCAGGCTGGTCTCAGACTCCTGAGCTCAAGCAGTCTACCCGCCTCAGCCTCCCAGAGTGCTAGAATTACAGACCTCAGCCACCTGGCTGGCTCCTCTGGCCAGTCACTAATCTGTTACAAGGATGGAGCCCTCAGGGCCTAGTTGCCTCCTAAAGGCCCAAGGTTTAATTAACACGGTGGCACTGGGATTCAATTCCACTATGACATTTGGAAGGGACACAAACATTCAAACCACAACACAAGGATTATGTAAAACCAAGTGAGTGATGAAAGCTGATTTTATTCACTCAGAAGGGATCTTAAAGGTTGAATTCCACCCCTGCTATTGCTGGAAGCCCCTCTGCAAACAGCTGGGCCTACTCCTCTGCAGTTCATCCCACTCCAAGAAGTCTCTGGAAGTTTGACAGCTTCTTCCTGAACAGAACCAAATCTGTCTCCTCAGTGCTTCTGCCAACGAGTTTCTGGGCCACTCTAGCTACCCAGACCTCCCCCCCACCCCCACCCCGATGCAGGGGCAGACCTCCCCCCACCCTGTCCTGTCCCTCCCCATGGAAACACAGCAGGATTTAGAAACAGGCCTTTGATGTTTGTGCCCCTGAGACTCTGGAGCTGTCTGCTGCTGGAGCCTGAGCTACCCTGTCCTAACAAATGCAGCCCCTACCCGGCACCACTGTTCCATTCAGCTGCTCTGGTTATGGGGGGAGGGGGGATGTTGGGTGAACACCAGGAGTGCTTGATATTTCCATGCTAGGCCGCAGATGTTTGCTCCATCCGCAGTTACTTTGCTACAGGTGCACAGCGTGAAGGCTGTGGGAAGCCAGAGGTAACAAGCTGCAAACCTGTATAATCCCATTTCCCCCTGAACGTGGCATGGAACCTACCAAGATCCTTGTCACAAAGAACATGGCCTCCTGGAGACAGCACACAGGCCCCCATGCAGGCGTGCAGCACCCCCAGCCGCTGCACGTGGTTCTCCTCGACCAGGGCCTGGATTGTAGGGAGAGAAATTCTGTACTATACTCTGTTCACACTGGGTCTAGCATGTTCACCTGGTAGAAAATAGCCGTGATTCCCATGGGGGGGGAGGTAAGTTTGGGGATCACACTTCTATTTGGCTTCCTCTCTATAAATTTGTTGTTGGGTTGACAAGGATAAGATCGGATACAAAATGTATTATTTTCTGAGTTTGGGACTATCTGCTAAAATAAAAAATCACTTGGCTTGTGAAGTTCAAACACATTTATGAAAAATAGCAGATGCCTATTAAATTAGACAATTAGCTTTGGGAAGAGAAAGTTAATCAGAAGCATCGCTTTGACAGCAATTATCCGATCCTGTCTTCCAGGGAATATCTATGGATGGTCATTAACGGTAACACTCACAGCCATTCACACATGCTCCCACATGCTAGGTCCAGCCTCGTGTATTTCCTAATGCCTCGGCACTGTCACCTTAAGGGAATGAAGAACAAAGACATACTGGCCCCCATCCCCGGGGAGGTCCTGGTGGGATGCTGGCAGTACTGATCCTCAGGGGTGTCTGCATACCCGCAAGCAATTTTAAAAAGTAAATGGGGGTCAAGCTCTATCTGGGAAGCCAGTGACAGGCTCTTCAAGGCCCAGGACATAAATTGTGCTCAGACTCCTGCTTCTAGAAAGCTCTGTTCCCTTTTATCCTTCCAAGCAGAATTCCCATCGCTCTCCAACCCACATGCTTGGCTTGCAGACAATCTCACAAGTTGCATTTACTTTACAAGTAGCTTGGCCCCAGCCTAGAGCGAACTTCTCAGTGCAAACCAAGAACATCCCCAAGGGACAGAAGTGGCTAAGGCCCTTAGAGGAAGAACAAACCCTGCCTGTTTCCCCTCCCTGCACCCCCTCACACACACAGGCCTTTGAGACTTGCCAAAATAGCCCCTGGATAATGGTGATGCCTACAGAAAGAACCCTTCCAACTCCAGAGCAAATTCTTGGGACCAAGCCCGTCCCAGACTAGCACAGTGATTACCCCAAAGGAGCCTCTTCCTGGACTCAAATGGCTCTGCTACCAGAAGCAAGCCTGCAACCCTGACTGCAATAGGAGCAAATGGCTTTCTGTGGCATTGGCAAGTTCCTGCAGGGCACTGTTTTATGTTCTGACTGTCCATAATGGGATTTAATTGTAATGATTTGGTATTGAATTCCCCTTAACAATCAGGGGACATGGATCCTGACTGTTTGCAAATGTGTTTGCAAATAGTTGAATGATTAGACCTATGTATTCAACTCCCCTCTTGCTGTGCCCAAAGTCGGAAGTCTGCGGTCAGGATACTAGGCAGTTTGGAGGAGGTGGGCTTAGAGGATGTAGGACCAGCCCTTGACTTTCCAGGCTATGCATGTCGAGACTGCTCTCTGTCCCAGGGCCTTGCTTCTCCTGGCTTGTGGTAGGGCTGGGTTATATGGTTGGCATGTAACAAATTGTATGTGCTAATTCAAGAGAGAGCTTAAGCCATGATGGTTTGGAAGAATGCATTCCATCAATATTTATATGACATAATATATACAGGGAGTGCCAAAAAATTATATACACATTTTAATAGATTTTGCTAGAAGTAAATTCTATCATTCCCAGAATGTATATGAATTGCAGGTAAAATAGATTTGCATAGCATGTCTACATACACCTGAACAACAGTGCCTTCAACTCAACTTTGAAAAGTAATACATAGATAAGATCACTTAAAATATGTATACATTTTTTGGCACACTCTTTAGTAATAAATGGTATAAATATTATCACTGTTGTAATCACTTTATATCTATGATCTAATCTAGTCCTCAAAATAATCCAATGAGTTAGGTAAATCATCTTATGCTCCTAATGAGAGCTGGTGCTAAGAACTTGCCCAAGGTCACATAGGCCCCAAAGTAGAAGACCCAGGGGTCTAGGAAAGTATATTAGTTATCTATCACTGCTTAACAAATCACCTCAAAACTTCACGGCTTAAGACAATGCACATTTATTATCTCACAGTTCCTGTGGGTCAGACACACGGATGTGACTTAACTGGATCCTTTGCTTTGGATCTCTCACAGGCTGCAATCAAGGTGTCATCCAGGGCTGTGGTCTCATCTGAAGGCTTGACTAAGAAAGGCTTCCCTTCCAAGTCACTTCTGTGGCTGTTGGCCATATTCAATTCCTTGATGTTTTTCTGGGCTGAGGGCTCCTGTTCCCAGACAGCTGGTGGCCAGAGGATCTCTCAGTGCCTTGACACATAAAGAAAGCCAGAAAGGGAGAAAGCCCACTAGCAAGACAGAAGTTACAAACAGCTTGGCATGGTGGCTCATACCTATAAGCCTAGCACTCTGGGAGACTGAGTATTGCTTAATCTCGTAAGTTTGAGATAAGCCTGAGCATGAGCAAGACCCCATCTCTACTAAAACTAGAAAAATTAGCTGGTTGCTGTGGCAGGCACCTGTTGTCTCAGCTACTTGAGAGGCCAAGGCAAGGGGATCGTTGAGTCCACAAGTTTGAGGGTACTGTGAGTTATGATGTCATGGCACCTTATCCAGGATGACAGAATGAGACTGTCTCAAAAAAAAAAGAAAAAGACTACAATCTTTTAAAATGAATCTCAGAAATAATATTTATTACCTTTGCTATCTTCTTTTGGTTAGAACAAGTCACCAGGCCAACTCACAATTAAGGAGAAATCACACAAGGTGTAAATACCAGGAAGTAGGCACCACTTTAGAACATCTTAGCATCAGCCTCCCACAGAGAAGAAGAGGGCAGCCAGCTCCACTGCCCACAAGCCATGTCTGGGATTAGGCAAACATCTATAAAGCTTAGAGGCATGTGTTTCCTACCTGTGTGCAGAGCAATTCATTCTACTTCCAAGCAGTTTCTTGAGAGGGTGGCCTCCTGACAGCTTATCCTTGCCCCTCTCTGTAGACATCAGAATGAGTACCCAGAATCTTGTTTCTGAAAGTGATGCTGAGCTCTGCTATACAACTCCCCCCCACATATCCCTAACCTTCCTTATACCTCTCCTGACTGAGGGGTTGATCCATTTGTTGGTGCATTTACTGAGCATCTACTGCAATTAGTGCAGTGCCCACTAGTAAAGACACAGAGATAAAATACACAGGTCCTGGCTTTCAAAGAGCTCCAGTTCTATTATCTAGGCAGAAGATTGTTTTCAAATGCAACATAGCTCTAGGGAAAGAAGACTCAGAAGCATTTTCAATTATAGCCCAGATGACTCGTGTGACAGTGGAGGTTATACAGGATGCCATGGGAATCCAGACGAGAGCCAATGCATACAGGCTTGGAAAGGCAGCACTTAGGGGTCTGCCCTGGGGGGAGGTGATGCTTGGGCTGGTTCTGGAAAGTTAATGAGGAATTGGGGAAGTGGTGGTGGGCCATGAAGAGATCCCCAAAGAATGCAGCTAATGCAAGACTCCAGAAGCCTGAGGGAGCTCAGCACTTTGGGGGGTGGGTGGGATTTATCTGGTGGGGCTTTCAATGTGGCAGGATGAGGGTGCTACAGGTTGTGGAGATGTGCTGTTTGCATCCTGGAAGTCTTTGTCCCAGCAAGAGCATACACTATCATCAAATACTCCATGAGTACTTACACATACCACATGTGATCCTTGGCCCTGGGAAGATACCCATGAATAATACTGAAAAGGTCTGGGGTTCCCAAGACCGCTTCCCTTCTGACACCAACTGCAAAGTTTGGGGGGGCCCCAAGACCACCATCAGGTTCAATAATTCACTAGAATGCTCACAGAACTCAGCAAAGACATTATACTCATAGTTACAGCTTCTTACAGTGAAAGGTTAAGCCAGCTAAGGGAAGAGGTGCATGGGGCAGGGTCCAGGAGAGACCAGGCATGAGCTGGACTGTCCTCTCTACATGAAGGTATAGATAGTATTATTCTACCAGCAATGAGGTGGGTTAACCCAATCACAGTTGCTCACCTGAGACTTGGTGCTCAGTCATATAGATATGGCCTGTGTGGTTGACCTTAGCCTCTAGCCCCTCCATAGGTTAAGCCCAAGGCCCTCCAACCCCCACCATAAATCACATTAGTAGCAGAGACTATCAGGTATGGCCCAAGACTCCAGGTGAACAAAGACTCTTATGAAGCTGGAAATTCCAAGGGCTCAGAGGTTCAATCCCAGGAGCCAGGGGCAAAGAGCCAAACCTTTTCTTGGGCAAGGCAAGGTTAATTCTTTACTATACAAATACAGACTCAGTTCCTGATCTCAAGGAGTAATACATCCTAGTGGGGAAGACAGATCACCACTCTGCCAACACACTCCCACCACCACCACCAAAAACAACATAACTACAGTCAGTCATGAGTGCTGAGAATAGTCAGGAATACCGCAAGAGGCTGGGCCAGAAGAGAGAGAGACTTCACTCCTTGGGTGGGGAAGGAAGGCACTTCTGAAGAAGGGGCTTTTGAGGGGAGACCTGAAGAATGAAAATGAATCATCGTGCATGATAAGAGCTGGAGTGCGTCATTCTGGGCAGACGAATGTCAAGTACGCAGTAGAGAAGGAGAGGGCTTGCTGTGCTTGAGGAATAGAAGGAAACAGATGTGGCTGGAAACAGGGAGCCAGAGGGAGGGGGCGTGCAAGGGAGCTGGGCAGGCATGTGGTGCACAGCTTTGTAGGTCACTGTTGGGAGCTGCAAGTTTAGCACAGAGCAGTGGAAACCCAGCCAGCTGATGGTGTTCGATTCTAACTCTATGGAAAAGGGGGCTGAGCATGACGCATACAGCGTCTGAAAGCCACCTTATAGGAGCCAGCATCCTTCAGGGATGCACCCTGGGAGACAGGCTCTCGGAGGAAGGCGTGTGGAAGACCCTCTGGGAAGCAATGAGAGATGAGCAGCGCAGAGGCTCTCGCAAAGGCTGGGGAAAGAAGCTAAGACCCTCTTCTCTTTGCACACCTGAAGAACACTCTGGGTGTCATGTGGGCATCCAAGGGCCACATCCTTCCCATAGCCACTGTGTGGCCTGTGACGGATGTGCAAGAACAGAATGTGTGTGAAACCTCAGGGACCTTCCTTGGTCCCAGAAATCCTAAGAGAGTGGACTTTGCTCTGCACAAGACTGGAAGTCTGGGTAGAAATTCGTGTGTGTGTGTGTGTGTGTGTGTGTGTGTATCTAACATTTTGAATCGATCTCTAAGACCCTGTGAAATGTTGTGGAGTCATTGGCCCAACTTGTCCAAAACAATCTAAGGCAATTGGAGGTTGCGATGGTAAAATGTGCAGGTGGAAGAGGACTACGTGCCGTGAGGGGGAGCACACGATCGAAGCCCTCAGTGTTCACACGGAGAGGAGGGGAGGGGTGAAGGTTCATGCTCAGGAGGCACGTGGAGGGGCCCAGAGTGGCCAGGGAGCCCTCCTGAGGCACAGAAGAGCAGGGGAAGAGCTTTCTTTCGGGAACGTAGGGGACATAGTGTGCACGTGACTGACACTTGCTGAGTGAACACCTAAGAAGAGCACACGTGCCCCACTTTGCCCACACTCTGCCCTGTAGCCTTGTAGGGGGCTCCTCTGCTGACAGCAGGGCTGGGGTGAGGCTCTCAGGAGCACTGGGCTGTGGGGGGAGGGGTGTTCTCAAAAGGTGCCAGAGCCTAGGAGGGCTGGTTCATGGGGAAGGGGAGTGGTCCACACTCAACCAGGAAGGAAAATGCCTTCACTTCTATCAGCTCTGATAAGAATGACGGTCTGCTCTCCAGGCCCTTAAATCTTACTCTATTATCATCTTCTAAGCAAGGCTGCTGAGCATAGCAGGAATGCCAGGCTCGATGTGGTTAAATCACTCTCCGTGGTGGAAGCTTCTGCCCACACAAAACCCTAGAGAAGCCAAAATTGTCCCTCTTCACCTCGGAGACCACCTAGAGGCTGGGAGGAGGCTTGAGGACAAGGGACAGCCCAATGCTCTTTGGACATTGTGTGCCTGCCCCTCACTTGACCCAGCACAAAAAATAGTAATTTATGGTGGGAGGAGGCCTGCAGGTTCGATACCCAGACAGTTTGAATCCTGACTCCGGGCTTACTGGCTGTGCAACCTTGGGCAAGTTATTGATCTCTCTGGGCCTCTGTTTCCTCCTAGCATGGAGGGATAATAATGGTAGGTAATCGTGGGATGTTGCAGGAACTAAATGGGTTAATATAGATAAAGGGCTTAAACAAGCACCCATCACAGTCAGGTTAAGTACCCCTTATCCTAAATACTTGAGCCCAGAGGTATTTGGATTTTTTTTCAGACTATGGAATGTTTGCATTATACTTACCTTCAGCACCCCTAATCCCCAAATCCAAACTCTGAAGTGATCCAATGAGCATTGGATCGGTGCTCAAAAAGTCTTGGATTTTGGAGCGTTTCGGATCTCAGCTTTTCCAGTTAGGGATGCTCAGCCTGTGGTAGGGGCTGGTTCGTTTGTTGGCTGCTATTGTTATTAACTCCATGTCAAGTGGTGCTCTGTGAAGGACCCCATCGTCCCTGACGCACAGATGAAGATGTTCAAAGAGAGAAGCTTCTGGAAACTAGAAGTCTGAGACCCAGGTGTTGGCAGAGTCATGATCCCTCTGATGGCTCTGGGGGAGTGTCTCTATTTGCCTCTTCCTGGCTCAGGTGGTTGCCAACAATCCCTGGATTTCCTTGCTCGTAGAAGCATCATCCCGATCTCTGCCTTTGTGAATCACATGACCCTTATCTCCACTGTCTCTGTATCCTCGCCTCTTCTTACAACAGTGGTTGTCAATCTTCTGAATGCTGCGGCCCTTTAATACAGTTCCTGTGGGTTGCAACCCACAGGTTGAGAACCACTGCCTTATAAGGATATCAGTCATTGGATTAGGGCTCACTCTAATCCAGTATGGCCTTACATTGTCTGATTATATCCTCAAAGACCTAATTTCCAAATAAGGTCATATTTCAGGGTTTCCCGTGGACATGAAGCTTGGTAGGGTTGATCACCCACATCCCAGAGATGTGACTTAAGGTAGGCAGTGGGCTTCAGAGCCACCCAGGTCTTTACCCTGGGAACTCTGGCCTGCTGGTGACTTTCCCCTGTAACCCCTGAGCTAGTCACAGGCTGTGAATCTGGCCTGGGGCTCAGGAGGCAGAATAAGAGCAGGGCTGGGCATGGGACCCTCCTCCCAGAAACCACAGATCCCAGTGTTCCCTGTACCCAGAGTAAACACACACCCACTTCCCTCAGATGAATTCAGGATCCCGTTTGTCCCTTATGGAGTGACAATATGGGGAAAGTCATGGAGTGGAGGCAGATAAAGGACAGAGGGTGAGAGTGAGAGGAAGGGGGCAGGGGACCCCCCACCCCCAGCAGAATGAACACGGACACACACTCCTTGGCAGACGCTACTGTTCATATTGATCTACCCAAGTTTCAGAAGCAAATTGATCTTGGCTTTGAACAACTCATTTAGGATAGAGAAGCCTTTTCAAATGGTGGGCAGCCTGGGCTGGCCATGCTGTGAGTGCACAGCCATAGATTTCGAAGGTTTCCCAGATGTCTGGGCGGGTGGTAAAATCTCCAGCCTCAACCGGGCCACCAGGGTCTCCTTGCCTGCCTGCAGTGGGGAAAGGGTGACAGAATTGACAGAGGGTAAGGGCAGCATCCCAGGGGAGGGAAGAGGATCAGCGTCCCATGGAATGAGAATCAGTCTCAGCTGGGGAGGGACCAGACTTCTCAGGGACAGACAAGTCTTGGAGATTTGCAGGGGCCTTAGGGAAACAGACACCTCTCTGAGAGGCAGATGGGACTGGGAAGGACACATGTCCAGGAAAATTCTGCAAAGCACCTTGGCCTCCTCTCCCCAGAAGCCCAACCCTGGGGACGTATCTGCCCCCTTGAAAAAGGGTTGTTGCCAAAAAATGTCAAGACCATTTACTTACAGAGCGAGTGACCAAAGTGTGTCTCTCCAGAGATTAAGCAGGAGGATGGCCATTGGAAAACAAATATCCTGGTGTCCCTTGGGCAGAGTGACTGTGTCACCTGCTTCTGCCTGGGCATCGTGAATGAGGGTAGCCGTGGGGTCCTCCCATGTCCCGCCAGTGGTTGCCATGGCAGGAAAGGCACAGGTGGGGAGAGCTTGGGATCTGAGGACAGGAGCAGGCTCTGAGACATTGGGGCGTGAGACGCGTATGTTATCGTGCCTGCACATGCAGAGAGAGACGAGGGCCAGGTCTCTTAATGAAGGTGGGGAGGTGAGAATTATTACCCGCCACATGAGCCCAAGATGAAATCTAGCAGCCCTAGGTGGGCATTCACCACTGATAAAAATCTATCTCCCTGCCAGCTTAAAGTGCTGCTTAAAAAGCTAATGTATAATTTAGACTGTGCAATTTGGGAACGGGCTTCTACAGGGCGACAGCTGAGACTCTCCGCTGTGGGTAAAACAGCCCTGGAGGAACAGTGGAAGGGGAGTTGTCCTTCTAGAATTGACTAGAGGTGCTGGGACCCAGTGGGGGTCAGGGAAGCCAGTGCTAGTTCTTTAAAAACAGGTGACCAGGCTGGGAGGGGGCTCAGCTGCATCCTTGCTGGACGAGGGGCTAGAGTGTTTTCAGGGCAGCACTGGGCTTCCCTGGATTTCCATTGAGACTTTAAGTCATCAGGGAGCAGGGAGGCAGGTGACATCCCTGTCTCTGTGCAGTTCTTGGCATGGGGCAGAAGGAGAAGTCCCCTGGAGGGACTGCAAGGATTGGAAGAGGACCATGCTGGGGCACCTTGGGCAGAGTTGCCCCCACTGCTCCCCTGGGGTGGAATGCTGTCCCCCCAACCTCATGACCACCATGCATTTTGGTCACCCAGGACCGCCATGGAAATAAGATCTGTGTAGAGGCAACTGGGTAAGATGAGGTCCCACTGGATTAGGGTGAGCCCTAAATCCAACGGTGTCCTTATAAGGAGGAGAGAGACAGCCACCCCCAAGGAGAAGGTCATGAGATGGTGGAGGCAGAGATCAGTGTGATGCATCCTCAAGCCCAGGGACACCAAGGACTGCTGGTGGCCACCAGATGCAGAGACAGGACGTGGAGCACGTTCTCTTCTTGAAGGAGCCAGTCCTGCTGGGAGGACTGGGAGAGAGGGAATTTCTGTTGTTTTCAGACCATTTCTTATGGCAGCCTCTGTGTCCTCACTCCAGGTCAGGTGATGACCTGCTGATGTCCAGACTTGCCATGTCCAGACTAACCCAGAGGCCTTCTGGGTACCTACCCCCCAACCCTCACATCTGTGTGGCTTTTTACCATTCCCAGCGTGCTGCCTCCCACAGCTCTGTAGAACGGGCAGGGCCAGTGTCACGGATCCCACTTTGCATATGGAGCTTCTCTGCAGATCTGGCCTTCTGTGCTGTGCTTGTCAACAAGTAGAATATGGGATGAGGCAGGGCAGACGTGGCACTTCTGACGTCCCTGGGCCAAGGACCTCTGCAGAGTTCCTCACTGCCTTTTGGTGGCCTCCCCTGGCTGCTCCCTTATCACCATCCTCTACTGCTCAGCGAGAGGAGCCTGCTCGCTTCTGTCCCTCCCAGACTCCAGCCCACTGGGTGTGGCGGGGTAAAGAGAGCCATGGTAGCCGTGGGTGGGCCTCCCTGCAGGCGGCCGCCACGGGGGACCCAGGCAGGTCACCGGTAGTGCAGGCAACATGGGCGCCCATAAGCACATCGATAATCATAAAAGGAGGTAAAGTTTATAGTCTGGGCAATTTCGGGTACCAGAGAAAAAAAACAATGTGTGAATTGCAACGATGAAAGATTTACTGCATCTGTCAGTGCAGATAGAGGGGTTGGCTGGAATTATTGCAGCCGGGAAGAATTGTGTTTTAGGATCTGCCCCAGGTATTAATTTGTGGCGGGCTTATCCTGTCAGGAACATACAATGCTCATGGTGTCGAGAAGTAATACTTTAAAGGGTCTTACTGCCAATTGGATGGGAGCGGGGAATCGGAGCCCAGGAGGCAGCTGATCCCCTTAGCAAGGTTTTCCAATAAGTTCCAGATGAAAAGTGTGAGGCTGCTGAGTAATATCATCTTTGGAGACTCTCAAACTAGATCTGCCTCCAACTATTGTGCCAGCTCGTGGATCATTCTCCTCTCTGATGCCCAGAGTGACGCCATCTCTCCCGCTCACTGAAGGTCTGGTAGACTGCAGGGCGTTGGGGGTCCCGGTTGACAGCCCACACTCCTGAGGCCTGTGTGGAGTCAGGCATGGTGGGGCCTGTCCTGCAGCCCTCCTTGAACAAGTTCAAAGAGAAGGGCAGAGACTGGGGGAGACCCCTGCAGACTCTCTGGGGAAAAGGCATTCTGTAGTCCACACTTCCCTGCCTTGTCCCAGAGTCTGGGCACCTCTTTTTTGCAGCCTGGAGACAGACTGTCCAGCCACTGCAGTCCTCATCCTGTTCCCACAAGCTGTTGCCCTCCCCTTGGTCTCAGGGATATCTGGTCCAAGCTGATTTTTTGCCGAATGCTATATCCAAAACTGGGAAATGATTCAGAGAACATGCCAATTGCACTCTCTTTTGAAACCTCTTCAGGTTTGAATGTTGTTATGATGATTCTGAAGGTTTTCACCCTCAGTGGATTCTGTGCTTCCTTTCCTTGGTCCTGGCCCACCTGCAGCTGATGTATACAGCGGATGCTGCAGAGGGTAGAGGGTGAGAAAGAGAGGCCAATGAGAGGACTGGAATGCTGGGGTTCTGAAGGAACCACCAGCCTGCACGACCACACCCACCCCTGGCCACAACAGCAGACAGGAGAGAAGCCAGCAGAGCAGGGAGGACCCAGCCTAGGGGAGGCTATGCAGGAAAGGAAGAGTTCATGTCCATGCTGGCCCTCCAGGCCTTTCTGGCCTTATAAAGGGAGACTGTACCATCCAGGCTAGTTCAGCGGAGTGGCTGCGTGTCAGCTCTGGAGGTCAGTCTCTGCCCTCCCCCTCCTGGAAGTATTGTCCTCCATCAGGATACAGGGGCAGGGACAATGTAGAGATAGCTCTGGGACAGGCTGGCGTGTGGCGAGCCAGCTCCTGGCCAGTGCTCTGTGGGGTGGACCCTGAAATAAGCTGGAACCTTGAGGGGCTTCCTTCCTGCCTAGGGACAATGACACCACTTGGGCCTGAGTGGAATGAGGAAGGAAGACTGCGGGTGGGGAGAGAATGCTAGAATATGGCATCATGTCCAGGTTGGGGTGTATTTGGGGACACTTGTGTATTGGAAGCTGCAGTTGGACCAAGACTAGGTCAGCTTCCAGAGCTGCAGGCATGAGCTGGGGTCCCCCTGCAGATGGGAGGTGAGAAAGCGTCACAGTCCTTCTTGATGAAGTAAGGACCTCTTTCAAATGGCTACAGTGGGGGACGGGCAGGGGGGTCTCACTCCAATCCCAGGCAAGCTCGCCGGGGCTACATGCACAAGACCTCTCTCTCTTCAGAGCAGTGAGGCAGGTGTCCCCTCTTCTTAGGGGGAGTTCCTAAATGCCGCAGTCCCTGCTGCTGCCCTGGGGGAAGAGCAGAAAGAGCTGCACGGAAGAAGAGGGGAGGCTGGTTCCTCCCTTGACTTTGGCTGAGGTCAGAGGAGGCAGCTCCGGCCTGGGCCTGCGGGAGCCAGTCATAAATCTGTTGTCCTTTGATGTGGAGCCCACAGTAGAAACCTTCTGGAGGTACACGGGGTGCAGGTGTCTTCATGACCAAGAGCAATTTAAAAAATGAAAGAGCAATTTTCTCACATTGATCAGTCGTATGGAAGGCAGGTTTTTCACCCTCCCCCCAGCCCTTAGACAGAGGAAAAGGTCTCTTTTCCAGGCCCCACACCTCCCTGCCTGTGGCTTTGGGGCGGCAGAAATCCGACCCCTGTGGATGAGAAACACGCAGAGGGGGCAGAGAAGGTTGTATGAGGATCCGTGAAAGCATGTCCGGGTTCACGTTGGAGGCAGGGGCAGGGAATGCTCATTTCCTCGCATCCCCTGGGTGGTTCTGCTGGTGGGATTTGTGAGCTTCAGGCGTAGACCCACTTGCCTCCTCCGCACAGCCCGTTAGGCTTTGAGCATCAGTGGGTCATCACAGCTTCCGTCCTTTCTCTGAGTTTGGAACCAGTCCAGGGACGGACTCAGACTTTAGAGAAAGGGAGTTCAAAACCCTCAGCTTATTACCCATAAAAGCTGGACTAGCAAGGCTGTGGGGTGGTGGTGGGCTTTCACATCCTCCCTGCCGAGATCCCCTCTCCAGGGATGGGCAGATTGGATGGAGACCTTTCTCCAGAGCAGAGAGAACCTGGGAGGCTGGGCCGGGCCTGTGACTCCAACATCCTGGGATGAGGGAGGGAGGGAGAGGGCTGGCAGGGCCCCTTGATGTTTCCCAGCAGGGCACCTTGGTGGTGGTGGCAATTCATCACCATGTGGGTTTGCACAGGGCACCAGAGTGTAAGGCAACCTTGGTCCCCATGCCCCAAATGCCAGCAGTGCACCTTGATCATTGCAACAACCACTTACCCCATTTTCCAAGGCCTTGTAGATGGGCAGTATTGTCCCAGTTGAGGGCCATGGAACCAAGGAGTCAAAAGTCAAGGAGAATAGCCACTGCCCACTGCCCCCCTTCATTTGTGGGTGAGGTACAGGGTGGGAAGCCCCCCAGGGTTCCTTGGGTTGATACAAAGGCAGGTCTGGCCTGGGAGGTTGGAGTGTGGGAGGAGGGTCAGGAGAGGCTCAGGTGACAGAGGGAAGAGAGGACAAGGAGAAGACCATCCAGCGGAGGGAGACGAGAGCAGAGGATTTGGGAAGTCAGAGGATGGCGTTTGCACAGGACACACTAGAGGGAGGTTAAGCAAAGAAGTGGGTTGTTTATGCTGCAAGTGAGACAGAAAGGCCTGTCCACGAGAGAGCCTCTTTCCTCAGTGGCTTCCAAACAGCGGAAACGAGTCCTCCCCCTGTGGCATTCCACTCTGCCGAGCATGATCTTGGGTTGTGTGCATGGTCACTCCCTCAGTTCACCTGGGGCAAGGCCCTGGAGCCAGTTCCTCCCTGAATCCCCTGCCGTGCCCAGCCTAGAAATCTAATAAGCTGTTGTTGAGGGAAGGGAGGGAGGGAGGGAGGGAGGGAGGGAAGGAAGGAAGGGAGGAAGGAAGGAAGGAAGGAAGGAAGGAGGGAGGGAAGGAAGGAAGAAATTTTGTAACTTTTGTTGCCACCGCCCTGAATTCTTACCCCCCTCCCCATTCCAACTCTGTACTCTTCTGTCCGTTCACCCCTGGGTCTTTCTCTCTTTTGACCCCAGGTCCATCCAGCCTGGCGTCTGCCGGATAGCTCTCTTCCCATGAACCACCCGGGGACCTTCAGCCTTCGGGCACCTCCCAGGTGCTGACAGCTTCATGGTTACTTTCTCTTGCCCCTCTTCAAATCTGCTGTGCACAAGTATCCAGCTTCCCTGTGATAGGAGTATTCCACCTCCTGTGCCCAGCCCATCAGCCTGACTCCACCTTTCTGCAGCTGGGCCCCGCCCACATTCATTCACACACTCTCCATCTCTGTCAGGGAAGTCACCACCATCATCTCCCACCACCATCTACCACCACAATTAACTTTTTAAGAGGTTCTCTATTTATACATGAGCACAAATGCTGGCCCAACATGGGGAGATCCCTTTAGCCCACAATTATTTCGGCTGTCACATAAGGATTTAGAGAGGAGTTTAGTCTTGTTCTCTTGTGAGATTGCGGAATCTCCTAAGGGTCTGGCTGTCTGCAGATGACATGAGTTGGAGTGAGTTGCCTGTGACTGGGTACATGCAAGTAGCAGGTGGCCTTTGAAAGTCCTTTAAGAGCTTATGGGGATGCATCGAAAATAAAAATGGTGCTGCCGACTGGGAGAAGGGAGGGGAAACAAGTCTAGGCCCTTCTAGGAGATTTAGTAGTTACCAGGGGCTGGGGAGGGCCCTGGCCAGGAAGGGCCTTGGGACAGCTTCTGTGCTTTGAGGGCGGGGCCAGGCTGGGGGTGTGGGGAGGGAACTTGACTGCAAAGTTGGGTTGTGCTCAGCCAGAGAGGAAAGCCGGGAGCCTGCGACCCTGCTCTGCGGAAGGCTGCCGTCCACACAGAATTTCGCCTCCTCCCCAGTAGGCTAAGAGACTGTGTGTACGTGGCAGGAGTACAGGGTGGCAGGCCCCCAGGTTGTCACGACAACACTGTGTGCCCCTCACCCTGCCCTTGCTGGGGGCCCGGGTGGAGATGGACATCTGTGTCCATGCAGAGAGGCAGCTACTTCTGGGGGAAAGACTGGTGGCAAGGGCACCTCCCTGTCACACGTCAGCTTGTTCCCATCTGTCTCTCCCTGAGGTGACTCTGCAGTTGCTCTGTGCTTTTCTTCAAACTCCCCAAGAAAAACAGGAGAGCCCCTAGGGCAGTGTCTGGCACCTAATGGGCACGCAACCATTTTTTTCATACATGTATAATAATTTGATTAGGTTGCTTAAGCGCTGCTTAGGCAGATCTTGTTTTCCAAAGGGGACCTCAGCAGTAACTCCCATCCCATGGGCTCACTTTACCATCTGATCCTAGCGCTATTCACCCTGGATCCTGGGAGGACCTCTGTGACTGCTTTGACCAATAGAACATATGGACGTGAAGTGACATCCAAGACTAGATTATAGAAACACCACACACTCCCCCCAGGTCTTCAGAGACTCTTGCTCTTGGACTCCAGCAGCCCTGCTGTTTGGAAGCCTGAACTAGCCCCCCTCAGAGAAACTCCACATAGTATTTTGGCCAACAGCCCAGCTGAGGTCCCCGCCCCCAAGCATCTGCCACTCGACTTCTGAGTGAAGATGCCTTGAGATGATTCCAGCCTCACACTGCTGAGTCGCCACAGCCCTCTCATCTTCCCAGCTGAGTCCAGGGACATCAGAGGACAGAGACAAGCTTCCCCTGTAGCCTGCCCAAATTCCTGACCCACAGAATCCATAAGATCACCAAGTGATTGTTGTTTCAATCTGCTAACTTTGAGGGTGACTAGTTACTAGTAAAAGGTACCTGACACGGTCGGCCCCCTGAATAGAGCAGCCTGGCCAGGCTCCAGGCCTGGCTGACCTGTCACTTTTGCTTGACAGGAGTGCAGCCTCTCCTGCCCAGCGGTGGTTGCTGGGGAAACAGGTTCCCCTGGGACAAGAGGTGGGAGCAGCATTTTCAAGGAGGTGCCTGGAGCTGCTCTCCTTAGAAGAGAGCCTTTGCATTTCCAAGGTTTGACTGGTGCAGAAGAATCTGAAGCTGCTCGGTCTATTTCTTACTCTGACACCTACTCTCTTATGACCTTAGACATGGGCTCTTCTGTCTGTAGCTCCCAGTTCCCCCATATGAGGACAAGGTGAACTCTTGGGCCTGACTTCATGGTGATCTGCCTCTGACCATGAACATTCGGTACCTGGTCCAAAGGATGAGAAGAGACTGAGGCCCCCTGGAGGAAAGGGCACTTCCCCTTCCTTTGGCAATTCATCGAATGTTAATGACATTCTAGGTCCCGAATCTAAGTAATGACACTCTGAACACATTGACTTTCTTTATTATTTTCTTGTCCCCACTGAGGGTCATTTGCAGATGATTAATCTAAATCGTTATTTATATTCTAATAATTTTTTGAGACCAGCATTGATAACCACAGCTGTCTCTAATCTGTCTGGAGGGAAATCATTTTCCATGGAAGGGGCTGGCTTACTGATGTTTATCCTCCTAAGAGGCGGGGTGATCCCCAAGTTCTGGAGACTTGGGTTGACCATTGCCTCAGTTTCCCCACCTGTAAAATTTCCCTCCAGGGGACCCTAAAATCACAGAAACTAGTCTCATACTTGTTTCCCGGTCATGAGACTTAGAAGGTCTTGTCCTCTCTGGTCTTCAGTTCCTGGGAAAATACTATTCCCACTGCCCCCAAACACTCTGTCTTTGTACCTTATCCACCTGTCCATCACAGCTGGTCAGTTCCTATTCATCCCTCAGGCCTCAGCTTCCCTAGAACTTCCTCCAGGAAACCTGCCCTAAACCCTCTCCCACTGCTATTCCCAGGTCGCATAGAGCAGTCCACTTGCAGGCCCAGGGGTGGCAGGTACCAGGCCCCTTTTCGCTCCCATACGTTCATCTCCATGCCCTATCAGAATATAGATGCTCTCAAGAGCAGCATCCAAGGCTGTGTGCGTCCTGCTCTGTCCCAGGTCCTTGCAGAGGCCCAGGCTCAAAGTAAATGTTCAATAAATAACCACTGAAGAAATGAGGATAAGTAGGGAGGGAGTAGTGCTCCCACCCCCCTGATCTGATGGCATGATGAATGAGCAGCTCGCCGGCAGAATGGGACACAGGTGAAGAGTTATTATTACTGTTAATGATGATAAGCTACCAGACGCATCTAACTCCTCTGGTGAGAGACACACCAGCATCTAAAGGCAATTCAGATCTTACCCAGGTCTGCAAAGCGGGAACAACGGGGATGAAAATGCTGTGCCCTCACAGGTGCAAGGAGGCTTCTGGTGTTGGAAAGGGCTCTCTCAAGGCCTCTAAATGCCATGGGAAATCTTCCCAGGGCAGACGGGAGGGAGCATCAGTGCAGCCATTCTGCCTTGCCTCGGCAGCTCCTCCATGCCTCCCTCCCTTGGCTTTTCCTGTCTACTTCCTAGTGGAGGAGGATGCAAAACTCCATGGGGACGCCTGGGTATTGAGTCTCAGGGATGGGGCTGGCTGTGTCCCATCTGGGGCAGCAGCCAGAAGATGGTTGTCAGAGCTTTTTAGGAGATAAAGGAGAAAAAAGCATCCATGCTTTGGGGTAGTGCGAGGTGCACTTCTTGAGGGATGTCCACCAGGTGGGCTGGATTTCTGAGGCTCCCCAGAGCTCTCATCTGGGGGAAATCCTGCAGCCATTTTCTCCAAGGGGCAAGCCACCTCTGTTCCTATCCCATATTCGGCTCCAACTCTATAAACTCTGCAAGGAAAACCCCAGGGCATAATTGGGTGTGGAAGGGAGAATCGAGTGTGGGTATTGCACTGTGAAAACCCCTAACTGCCTGGCCTGGAAAATGAATTAACTTGTTAAACAAATGCATAGATCTGCATGCATTTGCATACATGAATAGGATCAACTCAAACTCTACCCAGGTCCTACTTCTCAAGGAAGGAGGAGGAGGAGAGGAGGGGACAGGAGGATCCTTGGAATAAGAGGGTTGGATAGCTCGCGGGGCTGCACCTTAAAGAGCCCCGGCCTTTGCACGCTGTATTTATAGATTAAATGCACAAGCATCTCCCTGCTGCATTAAAAACTACCCATCAAGGCTGAGGACTCCAAGGAGCAGTAAAATCAATCTCATTGCATAAAGACAACAGCAAGCAATTGGCATGACATTTTAAGTAAATGCTACAGCCATTTGTAAATGTTCATTTTCTGGGAGACCCCATCTATTATATGACAGCTATTTTCTTAGCATCCCAGTGTGAATTCAGTCGGTTTACAGATAAGCCCGTGGAGGAGAATGGATATCAAGATGTAAAGTGCTATAATACGGACAATTTGTTACCACGGCACTAAGTCGCTCCGTCATTATCTATCTGCCTCTTGCAGGGGCTGGAGTGACTTGGCTAGTTCTTGTAGGTTGTTAATAAGTGAGGGGTCTGAAGGGGGTGGAGAAGAAGTGGGTGGGGACGAAGGAGGCAACAGTGTCACGGAGGTGGCTGTTAGAGCCACAGGCGATGAGCCTTGAGACAGTCCTCAGGGAAATGCTCCCCTTCCCCAAAGAGACCAGGCTGGAGAGGCAGTGCCCACCCAGAGCAGCAGAAAAGTGTGGGCTCAGAACATGCCAGTCATCAGCAATGCCGCGATTCTAAGAGGAGATGGTCCATCAGAGGCCAGAAACACTAATCACGAGGCTGGCTGCTCTGTTCTCAGATGTCCATGCAAAGATTGGCTCTGTGGACTGGACTCAGGGGAGCCTCCTGTTCCTGGGGTTTCATCCCCAGCCCCCATACCTCCTGGCAGAGTAGTGGGGAGGATGGGACTGAGAAATATCCCAGAAGCCACATGCAAACCTGCTCAGGAGCTGCCTGAGTTGAAATATAGCCCAAGAGAAACTGAGGTCCCCCCAGCCTCATAACTCACTACTAACTTCGACAATCGCGACGTTTCCAAGGAGGAAATAAATGACCCCCTGGGTGAACCTGGAGTTGCACTGAAGAGGTACAGAGTGAAGTGGGTGACAGATGGCACCAGGCTCCCCAGTGGGGTGGGTTGATGGGCAGGGACTTGGCCCTCAGGTGGTGAGAGGACCAAGAGCCTGGAAATTAAAGTCCAGTTTCAGTAAGGGTGGGCGTCCAAAGAGATCGGCTATACTCGTGGTCATGCAGGGCAGAAGGCTCAGGGATTTACCAGCCCACACTCCTGGGTCCCTGTGCTGCCAGCTGCTTCTCTTTCACCATCCATTTGTTCATCTTTCCACATCCATGGGGTGTGGAAGGGAGAATCAAGCATGGTTACTACACTGTGAAAACCCCTAACTTCCTGGCCTGGCAAATGAATTAACTTGTTTTAATTCATTGGGCGGGGGGTGGGGTGGGGTGGGGTATCACGTCTTTTCCCAAGGAATCCTGACCCTCCTCAGGCTTTGCTTACAACCAATTAGGCTGAGCACAGGGCAAGTCACTCATCCTGTTTTCTCTACTAGGGCTTAAACTACAACCCCTATGCGGTGTCTGGCGCATAGCAGGAAACAAATAGCTGTTGAATAAGTGAACAAGTGAACGAACAGATGGACAAGAGAATGAATGAATGTATGGACACTGCATGCCTCTACTGCTCTGGTGTGGGTTTGCAGGCAGCTGGTGCCTCAGCAGCACCTCACTGTGGTTGGTTTGGACACGGTTCCTCAACAGGCAGGTCCGGGGACCTGAGCTTCTGTCCCAGGTGTGCGTGAGCAGTTGAGTGTGAGCAAGTTGCTTCACTTGTTGTATGAAATGCCACGTGATCTGTGAGAGCCCTTCTGTCCCCTAGATCCTGAGACTCCCGCAGTGATAAGCAGAGGCCAGCAGGCACCAGAGAGAGGTTTGCACCTGCGGGGGTGAGTAGGGTGAAGGATGCGTCTGAGGTGTACGCAGTGCCTGGCTGATCCTCAGCCTGACAGCGACTGTTTTCATTCCTCAGGGTCGAGGGTGAACAAGGCTGCCACTCACTGGGGAATTGTGGGTCTTTCTAAGAAATGCCCATCTGGATTCTGATCAGGCTTCCAGAAGCAGCTTGCTCAGAACTGCCCTTTTCTGGAACCATTTTACTCCACCTCACAGGGACAACTGAGCCTCATCCAGGAAGCTGCTCAAGAGGTCCCAAAACCACAGAGGTGAGGAATCCAGGCCTCCAAGCTGCTCAGTGGTGACCTCCGCTGGTTGGCCTGTGGTTCCCAGGCCGACTCACACTCTGAAGAGGATGTGTTTCTGGGGACAGGGGAAGGTGGACACATCACACGTGGGTGACCAAGAAACTGTACCTGGTTGCTGGGAGAGGGGCATAAGCCATGTGGAAGTTAGAGCAGTGTTCTGAGGTAACAAGGGGTCGTGTCCCCAGAGGGCTGTGTCCAGGCTGGTCTGAGCTAGGAAACATTTGCAATTTGTGAAGAAGTGTGTAGGTGCAAAAATCCGTTCTTCTTTTAAGATAAATAAATGAGCAATTGGCAGCTGAGGTGCCGCCGAGAGTACTTAGCTTAATCAAGCAGTGTCATCCCCGAGGTGATTTAGAGGCTCCATCCATCATGGTTCTCTCACACTCACTATGTCACTGTTGCTAAGGGTTCTCACGCCGTGGCCGAAAGTCGCAAGGCTGACTTTCAGTGCATTTGCACCCCCACTCAGACAGCTCTCATGTCTCTGGGTAGAGGCAGGGGTGAGCTTTGAAGGGGTTGGCAAGCAGGGTGCCCCAGGAGCTGACTAGTCACAAAGACCACCAGCTCCTGCCTCCCTCATTAGCCTCAGCCAAACACCAGACTGGGCAGAGGTGAGGCTGGGAGGAGGCCCCGCCCTCCCTGTAGGTGGAAGCCACTGAGAACTCTTGCAGTCTCATCTGTACAACAAACCTGGGAAGAAAAACTAGGGTGGGCATTATTCACCTCATTTCCTACCTGGGCAGGACAGGATAAAGACCATCCAATCTATCGTGATACACGACAGTGAGTTTTGAAGTCTCAGACCTACTCTAGAGAGAAGCACGGTGGTCACCAGAGACCAGAGAGATGGGAGATATTGGGCCAAGAGTACAAAGGGTCAGTTAGGATCAACAATTCGGGGGCTCTATGGTATAGCATGGTGGCTGCCGCCGATCATAATGTATTGCTTACTTGGGAATCACTGAAAATTGCCAAGGTAGGAGATCTTAAGTGTTCTCACCATAAAAAAGAGAAGAAGGTGAGATGATGGATCTATTAATTGGAGTTTAAATCACTTCACAATGTATACCTACATCAAAACATCCTGTTGTATATGGTAAATACATGCCATTTTTATCTGCCAATTCTACCTTAATGAAGAGAGTAGGGGGGAGTCTCAGGTCTGGATTTGGATGTTGATTCCATCGTTTAGGAGCTGCAGGGACGTGTGTAAACGCCCTTATCTCTCTGTCCTTCTCTTCCCACGTCTCCAAAGTGGAGCTGAGGACACCCATCTCACTGAGAGTAAATGGCATACACTGAGCCCGGGATAGGATGACATTTACAGAGTGGGAGTCAGTTATGGAAACGTGGGGTGACTTGGCTCAAGTCCACGGCAGGTCAGACTAGGGGGTGAGGTTCGAAATCCCAACCTCACAATGCTCAGGCCAATGGTTTCCATAGCAACACATCCCAACTTGGCAATGAGGGTGCTTGATTTTGTGACATCCATAGTGTATAAAATTATCTGAAGGCCATCGCAAGATAATCACATCGTACGCTCTACTGTGCTTTCCCTTGGTGGGGATGTCATCAGGATTTGACAACAGTGACAGGATGTCAGTTCAGCTCCTAAGGAGTCAGCCGTCTCAGGTTCAGCCCATTGAGATGATTTTTGCCTTCAACTCAGACAGGAAAAGTCCGCATTGGATTCAGCTGTTTGCACCTCTCTAATTAACCCCCAGATACCTAACTCTAATCACTTCAAATCCTTCTCTCCTAAGTTATCCACTTGTTTCTCCATCACCCGAGGAGAGCTCCGGTCCATCGCTTCCACCTCAAAAGCTGTCTCCTGTCCCCTACACTGAACAGAGTGGCAAAAATACCAAAGCTGGGTTCCTTAAACTTTAATGGGAGAAAGAATTGCCGGGGAAGCTTGTGAAAATGCTGATTCTGATCCAGTAGTAGGTCTTGGGAGAGCTTAAGATCTGGCATTTCTAACAAGCTCCCTGGCGATGCCGCCGCCGGCTGGCACTTTGAGTCGCAAGATGCTGGCACCAGAGTTGCATCAGAATCACCTCTCTCTGGCTTGTCAAAACAGATCACTGGGTCCCACCCCCAGAGTTTCTGATTTAGCAGGTCGAGAGTGGGGGCCTGAGGATTTGAATCTCTAACAAGTCCTCAGAAAATGCTGGTGCTGCTGGTCCCGAGAGCCACACTTTGAGGACCATGGCCCCAAAGACTGAGATGTCATCAGGTGAAGCAGCAAGCCTCCCTGGCCCAGCTCATAGCAGATTCCACTAGATGTCTCCCCACAGGGGCCTCCTGTCCCTTCCCCCCCCACCCCCGCCGGATGAGGTTTTCTACGTGGAATTCTCTCCCATCACAGCTCACCACCATCCCTCTGTCCCTGCGCAGAGTATATATATACATACAGAGCTAGATGGAAAGAGACTAATTTTGCAAAATCTGCACAAAAATCGGCTGAATTTATGTTTCCCCTGCAAGAGAAATGCTGCCGAGTGGAAATAAAATGCAGGATTCTTGGGCACTTCTATTACCTCTTCATGTCACTGGCAGTGACTGATGGCAAAAAGTAAGATTGCAAACGGAATCGTTTTCACTTTGCCCAGAACAAACTCCACCCGGCGACGGAGACTCCTGCAAATCTGTGCTTCTCCCTGGTGTCACTGACAGCAGCTGAGGAGGGAGCTGGGAGAGCAGCCAACACGGGGGGACAAAGCCTTCACCCAGCCTGGGCCCCGGGGGCCCGTCCTTCACCTCAAAGCAGGGGCCCCTGTGGGTGAAAGGGAATCCAATTTGATTTAATACGGTTCATTTTTCTTCCTTGTTTTAATCACAGAGTAATAATAATAATAAACTTGCCTTTATATAGTGTCTTTCATTGCCAGTGTATCACGGAACACTTTACAGATTTAATAATAGAGTTTCCGAAATAAATAATGGGGAATAATAATAGGAAGGATAAATAACGTATTTATGGAATTGTATCGTGGTTTATGGCGGTAAACAACTCCTCAGACAGCCAGCAGCAGGAAATTAAGATGTCGGAGGGGAGAAGGGAAGAGGAGAGAGAGACGCCTTCAGGTAAGACTGGTGCTGAGCTGAGGGGGTTGGAGGTGGAGAGAATGAAGGTGAGTTGGCTGCCAAGGGGGCTTCTAGGGGGGAGTCCTGCCAGGGGTGGGATCGGGGTGGGTGGCTCAGTGAGATACCTGCTCGTAGTGGAGGCGGCTGTCCTAGTGGGGCTCTCTAGATAGAAACACCAAGAAGGCAGGTGTGTGATATTTATGAGGGATCCACCCAGCACGGGAAGAGGGAGGATACCGGATTGGACAGAGGTAGAAACTGGGCAAGAATGGCCAAGGCTTAGACTCCTAGTGAACTGGCTTGGCCGCTAGATACGGAGCTGCCCAGGAAGGCTGTACCTCAGGTCAGGTCTCTACCGCCAAGGGCAGCCAGCCTTCCTGGGAAAGCGTGTGGGGTATCTTCCAGCCACCACAGCGGCAGGCACAGGGGTAGGGGTAGGGGTGCCCTGGCCATAGGCCAGTCTGGAAAGAGGCCTTCTAAAGAAAAGGCAGGTTGTGTAGAAATTTCTCAGAACAGATTGAATATTTCTCCCTGAGCCTTTAGCTGGAGCCAAGCTGGAGGGATTGGTGAGGTCAGAGGAGCAGAGGAAGCAGACTGGACGGAGGGACAGGGACCTGGCCCTGTGGCCAGGTTGAGTGGAAGCTGCCGGGCTGTCCTCTTGCTTTTCCTTAGCCGTCCCTCTTTCCTTGCCGATGGTGCTGAGATTGGAGGTTTACCACATGATGGTATTGGCCGGCCAGGGCTCTCATATGATCCTTACTTGCTTGGTACCGTCTTACGACTTTCCCAATGTTGTCTCTTTTAGAGAAAAGACACTGTGGCTTGAAGGCCGAATGACTTGCCCAGGAACAGCAGCAAAGGTGTGGCCAAGCCAGCTCCATGCGAAATCCATTTCCCTCTGCAGACAAAGGGTTTCAGCAGAAGCCAAAATGATGCCAACATTGAATGCTGAGGGTTAGTCAGTCCCTGGACCTGCTTGCAAAGGTCACAGACCTCTGCGGGATGCCAGCCCAGTCTGTGGGTGGAGAGCCAGGCTCAGCGCTGACCTCAACGGGCCTGGGATCTGGAGGCAGGAGTTGTGGGGTGGGGGCAGGCTTGTCACTGACCCTGCTTCTGGTCAGCCTTGGGGCACTGCTCTCTCACCAGACAGCCCCACATAGGAAGATCTGCCATGGCCCTGTGCCCTGTGACTACCTGGCATTGGCCTGGCCCAGGAGAAGCTCCCACAGAGTGGCCCTTGTCCCCATCAGAAAACTAGAGCCTTGCAGGCTTCTAATCAAGTGGCACTCACCCTGCTGGTGACTTACATGGGCTTTAAATTCATTAGTTCTTTTTATTGTACTGTAGGCAGCAGATTGCTAACTCACAAAGCACACGTCCATCTCCCCACACTGGCTCCAGTGTCCAGCTGCCAGGCAGATGTATCTCTGTGCCTGGAGTGAGAGGAACCGAGTGCGGAGCAGTCGGATTTGGGCAACTCTCCCCTCCCAGCCCCAGCCGCCTCCGATTTGTGCGATGCGTATTTCTTGAGTGGTTACTTTATGCCAGACACAGGCAATGCCCTCTGGAGATAGCCACAAATAAGCCAGACAGAACCCCGGACGTGGTTCTGGAACCAACCCTACCTAGCTTTGCAACCCTGCTGAGGAGGTCAGAGCTCTGGACAGATGCCTGCACAAGCCATTTACAGAGCCTCACTTTCCACTTCTGTAAAGTGGCAGGGATCCCTGGCCCTTGGCCATTTACAAGCTATCAGAAAACGGAGTAGCTTGTGTGGGACCCAGGCCCCCACTCTTGCCTTCAAATGCAGCGAAGTGATTGTGGCCCGAGATGGCGTTTGTTGCCACTTCCTCCTTGTCAGTGCTGTAGGTTGTGCAGGGACCTCCTGCTGGGCACGGTGTTTAGTATGAGAGTCAGACTACTGATTTGCATTTTAGTCTTTCTGAAAAATGAAGAGCCTCCTTCACCACTTCCATCCCCAGGAGGGAGGTGCCCCCTGCCAGGGATGGTAGGCAGGGTGCAAGGCCCCCTCCGGGCCCTGGAGTCATCCGCTCCCAGGGTTTGGTGAGCTCGTGGTGACGGCATTCCTCCTCCCTCACCACTCGGCCAGGCCTGTGCATAGAGAGCCGTCCAGGGCACGTGACGCAGGGCGTAGGTACAAAGAGTCCTGACCTCAGACAGCATTAGTATGAGGTTCACCAGAGAGCACAAAGGAAAGGGTGGAAAAGCCGGGTTCTCAGAGCACAGGCCAATGAGTCCTGGTGGGAGCAAGCACTGGAGGGAGCCTGAGAGGGACGCTGACCCCACACCCAGCCCTCACCCACTAGCTGCCAGGGAGGGACACCCTCCCCAGTGTTCAACCTTCTTCCTCATTATGATTCCAACCAGCAGCCTTAACAGAGGTTCTCTGGACTCCCCCCATCTGGCTCTAACCCCATGTCACCACTAGTGTGAATCTAGGGAACCTGTCTCTATTTTCTCATCTCTACAATGGAGATAATGACAGCATGGACCCCAGGGTGCTCTGGGAAGACTTGTCAGGTTAGTGAGTAATCTCCAAGGTGGGAGTTCCAACCTTTCCCTAACCCTGCCCTACCGTGGCCTGTTTTTGAAAATAAAGCTTTATTGGAACACTACGCTTACTCATTTACCTGTTGTTTGTGGCTGCTTTGCACAACAATGGGAGTTGAGGGGTTGCAGCAGAGACTGGGCCGTAAAAACCAAAATATTTGGTAACTGGACTTTTAAAGAAAACATTTGCAGACCCCTGCTGAAAAGCCCAGGGCTCCCTCCCTGAAAGAACCGGAGAGGAGAATGCTCCCAGGGCCAAAGGCAGGGTCTACTACCCTCCTCTCTCCAAGCCTAGACCTTGGACTCTGTCTGAGGGAGACCCGAGCCCTTAACCAGGTGGCTGCCTAAAGGGTTGCTACAGATCTGCCTGGGTGGAACCGAGATCTGGCACCAGGAGGTGGACAGTGGTGGCCTTGAGGCCAGTCTGGTCCCAAGTGTGTTTAGCAGGCTGGGACATGGCCCAGCTGACATCATGAGTCTCCCACCCAGGCCTGCTTCCCCTCCTTTAGGAAGGGGTAAAAACTCTTTCCCCAACACACTCCCAATTGGGAAGTCCCAGAAGGTTCTCATCTGAAGACCAAGGTAGAAACTTGGAGGTAAGCGAAAGAGGGTCCTGTGTGTCTGAAACATTGTAAGTGCTCAAAGAATGCTATTACTGTTAATAACTATTATAAATCCAACTTTCTCCCTGCTGTTTCTAAACTGACTGGTCCTAACACAACCTTTTACCAATTCAGAATAAATCAACTCGTTTTTTCAATAGGCCAATTTTAAGAAACATTTGAAGATCCTCGCCTCGAGTCACCAAGGGGAGAATGGCAATTCCCCCCAGCCAGGTCCTGGCAGTTCCCATCACATGTAGTCACCTCCCAAGAAATGATGTCTCATTGTCTTAGAGCTGAGCCCACTGGCTGTTAAAAAAAAACATATAAATAAACCTAAAGCACATGTAGTAATCCTGTGAACCACATATTTCATTAGAACACCCTGCTCCTGGAACTTTCTGGCTTGGGGTGTTTGAGTTCTCAGCTGGTCTTGGCCACCTTGGGTGTGGTATGAGTGAAGGAGGAAGCAGGCAGCAGAGTAGTTCACTTCATCACAATTGCTGACTCTTTTTAGCTGTGATTCTACATGCACTCAGGATTTAAGGGAGTCACTTGCCTCCCCGAGCCTCAGATGTGACATGGAAATAAAACCACCCCTGTGTGGGATCGCAGGGAACCGTCTGCAGACACAGTCCCAGCCTCCCGATCACGTGGGGGTAGAACCAGAGCACCTGGGTTTGCCCCTCTGCAGTTCCAGCTGGGCATTGTTTTATGTGTATCTTTAATAAATAGCTGTACTTTTATATTCTAATTGGTAACAGAAACACCACCTCAGAGGCCCCAGAAGAGCCCAAGTCCCAGCTCAAATGAGAGGAAAAAATGTTTCCAATGAGAGAAAAAGACTGGTACAAAAAAAAATTCAGAAATTAGCTGGGAAGACAAAAGTGGGGACCAGGGGGAAGTTTGCTTTTACAGACAGGAGACTGGGTTTGTCTGGGGCTAGAGATCAGATCCAACCAGCTGCATTTGTGGGGGTTAGGGGATGCACAGGGGGCCCAGGAAGTTAGAAGCAAGAGGAATTTCCAAGTGGGAAGTTAGCATTGAATAGCCAAAGAGAGAAGGCTGGGGTGTGGCTAGACACTAGTGACATCCAGCCCTGGCAGTCAGCATGTGAAACCTCTCAGAAACCTCACCCACTTGGCCCAGATGGACTTTGCACCCAACCCAGTTGCTCTGGGATTCCCAGAGACTCTGACACATTCTCATCCTTGTCCTTTCATTTCAGCCCTGCCCAACCTCCAAGAACACGGCCCTCCTTCTGCAGAATTGTGGCTTTTCTGCACCTGAGTACCTGAGGTCCCCAAGGTGAAAGTGTAGATTCCACGTTCCAGGGTAGAACTGGGATTCTGTGCATCTAACAAGTTTCCAGGTAATGCCAGAACTGTGGGTGTGGGGGCTGCTTCAAGGAGTGACCAAAGGGACAGCAGGGGCCTGTCACTAAAGAGATGGTCTTTGGAGTCAGTCAAGAGTTCAAGTTCTGGGTATCCTGCTGACTCATTGGCTCTGTGTCCCTGAGCAAGTTGCTTAAACTCTCTGAGAATCAGTTTCTTTATTCGTCAATGGGGATAAAACATCATCCTAGGATGATGGAGAAGACTTGGGGAAGTGAGTTAAATACATTGAGCTCAGCACCTGGGAAATACTAAGAGAGTATCAGCTGTTACCATTGTACAAAGGCTGAAGCCATGTTAGGAAGATCAGAGCGCATCACCGAGCTCTGGGTAGGGACTCTGGTGACAGCTGCCCTCAATGGAGCTGCAGGGTCAGTCCTCCCCTGTAGCTGTGCTGGGAGGGGCAGAGCCTACACGGGTCTGAGGGAGGAAGCACAGGTCCAGGCATGGGGAGGGCTGTACTCGGACCCCTCACGCCCCTCCACCACCCCCTTGAAAGGTGGATCTCCTGGGACTACATAAGAGGTGGGAGCATTTCATGCATTTATCTGAAAGGTGAAGGGCATCACCAAGGTGAGCACCTGAGAAGCCCAGAGGTCAATGTCCTGCCAGGGTCAGTCCTCCACTTCCTCATGACCCATTAATGCTGCAGCATCTGGAGTGTCAGATGTGTGTGAT
>NW_003852413.1:7865433-7873655 GCF_000181295.1 Otolemur garnettii
AGCATGCCCTCACCGTAGTCATGACAGTCTGAAAATGACCCTAGAGATTGCCACGTTGCCAAAAGTCTGCTAAGGGCTAAGTTGCCCCCAAGGAGTGGATGGTAGTGGATCTCAGGACATCTCTCCTGTGACCCAGGTGCCGCCAGGGGAAATGGGGATGGAGCACTGCACAATGGGTAAGGGGTTAAACAGGCAGGTGGGATCCATTTCCTCCGTGCCAGCTACCGGGGGCTGCGGCTGCCAGCAAGAAACCTGTGAGGAGTCTTTAGCGCTCAGCCTGTCAGTTCCTTGGCTTCCCAGCCTCCTCTGCCTTTGGTCAGAGGAGAGCCTGAGGTTGGGGCAGGGCAGGGTGGCGACTCCACAGGCAGCAGCCTCCGTGCCACTCCCCCCCACCCACCCACCCCCGCATCTCCAGGGGCCCACAGCTTCCCCGGGAAAAGCATCTTTGGGAAAGACAGGGTGGAGCTGGTGCCAGGAGTTCTTGTTGGAGAAGCCGAGGGATGCGGGGGCTGAGTGGGGGAAGAGAATGTTATCACAGAAACCTGATTTTTCTACACACTCTATCAGCTCCCCATCTGTTCCTTGATTAAATGTATCGCCGTGCTCCCTCCCTTCATCCCGGCTGCCAGGACGTCTCCGGAGCCCTGATTACATCTGTGGAGAGAGCCTCAAACCTCACAGATGAGCAGGCCTATCGATCAGCCTGGCAGCTGACGTTTGTTTGAAAATTTGGAGGATGGTGGGCTGCAGAGCCGGCCAGGGTGGCATTGTCAGGGGGACCTGTTACCCCAAAGGGAGGGTCCTCCATCCTCCTTGCCTCTATAAGCCAGAGCTGCTGCTCGGATCAGCATCAGATATTGATCCCCAGCTCTGTGACCTTGAGCGAGCCACCTCCCCATCTCAACCTCAGTTTCCTTCCCATTAGCATGAAGGTGTTGGGGAAGGTGATTTCAGAGTCATCTCTATTCCACAATCTTGCCACTCCAAGGCTGGTCCATAGGCCAGCTGCCTGGTGGCCCCTGGGAGCTTGTTAGAAATGCAGGCTCTCAGGCCCAGCCCAGGCTCGCTGCATCAGAATCCGCCTTTTAACAAGCTCCCCTGGCACTGCCTGCGCACATTACAGCGTGAGAAGCTCGTCGGCACTTCCGTTCATTTGGCTACTTCAGAGATGAACATGTATAAGAAATCTCTCAAAGGGAATGATTCACCACCTTCTCTGGCCTCGGAAAACTTTCACACATTTTCTTCCTGCCCAGGAACATTAACCCTGAAAAGGAGCCAGCTCTGATATCTTGGCCACCTCCTGTGGTTTTGGCCCCAAGATGAAAATCGTCATTCAATTAACCACATAGTGAGGCTGAGGATAAAATGACAAGCAGGACCCACTTCCTGCCCTCGGGAGACTGCCTCTCTAGTAAGAACAGACAGCCTCTCTCCCTCCCTTCAAGTTGAAAAGCTGCCAGAGAGAAAGCTCGCCATCAAGGATCCTGCTCTGTCAGTGTGGGAGTCTGATCAAATTCCTGGGAACAGCACCAGCCTCGTGTGACTTTGTGTGTTAGTTTCCTGAGGCTGCTGTAACAAATTACCAAAAACTGGGCGGTTTAAAACAGCATAAATTAAATTTGCTCACAGCTCTGGAGGCCAGAAGGCTGAAATCCAGGTGTTAGCATGGCTGTCCTCCCCCACCAGAGGCTCTAGGGGAGGGTCGTTCCTGCCTCTTCCAGCTCCTGGCATCCATCAGCAACCCTTGGCTTGTGGCAGCACCACCCCAGTTTCTGTCTCATAGTCACATTGCCTCTTCTTCTGAAGACACTTCTGACGGCCTTTAGGGTTCACCTGGATAATTCAGGATAGTCTTGTCTCAAAATCCTTAATTACATCTATAAAGACCTTTTGTCCCCAGATAAGGTCATATTTACAAGTCCCAGGGATTTGATGTGGCTATTTGGGGGGGGGAAGGAACAAATTTTCAGCCTACCGTACTCTGCAATCAAGATGTGGCTTCCCTGGCCTAACTGGTGAGTTACTTACTGTGACAGAGCCTCAGTGTTTTTCCCTGAAAATTGGAAAAATGATTCCCCCAGGATGGTTTTGTGCTTGAGCGGGCACCAGCAGCAGCTGAAGGGCTTGTTAAACATGGCTGGCTGGGCCCACCCCCAGGTCTCTAATTCAGTGGGTCTAGGGAGGGCCGTTAGGGTGTGTGTTTCTAAGAAGTTCCTAGGTGAGGCTGGAACTTGCTTCCACCTGGAAACTTGCGAGGATTAAGCAAAGTGATGTGTCTATGGTATTCAACAAAGTCCCTACCCCGAATAAATACTAAATAGATAAATGCTGTGAACAACCATCAAAACTGTTGTCTGCCACAGCCATTTGGCTAACCAGAAGATAGCATAGCAGGAAGACTAGTGTCCTGTTAGAAGATGAACCCCTTGAGGGCAGGGCTGTGTCTGTCCAGCTCCTCTGTCTGAGTCTTGCTGCTTGGGATGAGACACCACACTCAACAGTGACCAGGAAAAGAGTTTCATGCTTTGTGTCAAAGTGACACCCTGTATCTTGTAGATAAAGTAAATGACATTACAAGTCTTTCTTCAGGAGAGTGACTTGTCTAGCTCTGTGTTGGGGAAAGAGTGCCCTGGTGGCCATGGGGAGTGGGGGTCAGGTTGGATGAGGAAGAGACTGGACACAGGGAGATCATTTAGGCAGCTGGTAAAACAATTTAGGCAACAGATGACGAGGGCTCAGGTTGAAGCCCATGCCGGATGCTCACCTGGCTTGATGGATGAAGGTGTGAGTGAACGAATGAGCAAGTCATCAGTTAAGCCAGTTTCATCCTGTGCCAGAGGTGACAGACGTGGAGTGCAGTGGCAGGCGATGCCCTGTGTCCTTGGGCAGTTTACGAGAGGAGCACTGGCTCTGCCTTTCTCAGCACCTCTGCTGTCTCTCTGGCCTGGTGGGGACACGGCACCTCCTCTGTAACTGCCCAGTCCAGGTTTTCCTAAGCATCCCCCAAATGCTAAACTGGCTAATTTCTGTTGGGATTTTTTCCTTAAGCCAGCATGACATAGGCTTTAAATCAATTTGAAATCCATTGTCTACGGAACCACATGGAGGGGGTCCTCAGAGGACGGGTACCAATTATTCTCATCAGTCAGTGAGGACAGGAAAACTGTGATGGGTGTGGGCTATGGGGGGAGGGAGGAGACTCAGATTGTGGGGAAAGTCAGGGGCCCAAGGCTGAGCCAGGAAGGCCCATGGACACAGCCTGGGCTGCAGGGGAAGGGGCTCCTAACGTGGGTTTGAGTGCGAGACAGAAAGGTGGAATAGCGGCTTAAAAGGGCTGGGTGAGTTCTGGGGATGCCAAGGTCCCACTGAGTTCAAGGACTTTGGTCTTTGCTCTCAGGTTCGCTCATTCATTAAACATACGAAGTTGATAAAGTAGGGAAGAAGAAGGCAGGGTCTAGAAGGGTGGTGGTGCTGGTGGTAGGGAGAGGGAAGGTCAAGGGGACTCATTAGCAGCCATTTGCAGACTGCTTTGGAGCTCAAGATCACTGAGAGCATTTATGAATAAAATCAATCTTGCCCCTGATGCGAGGAGACAAGCCAAATTCACAGGCTCTGTCTTCCTGTCCAAATGGCTCTCTTCTCCTTCAGAATATTGCTTTGTAATAGAGCCCCTCCCCCCGTCCTTCCCCTCAAGGGAGGTTTCCAATTTGTCTGCCCTGAGTGGAGGACATGGGGAAGTTGCCAATATAGCACTGCCCTGGCAGGACCAACGGGAGGATGGGGAGGAGGGAAGAGGAAAAGCTTCAGGATGGCAGTGGGCCTCTGTACAGCCTGGCTTCCCCCAATGGTGGGCAGTGTTGCAAGACACAGTTCCACTTCCCCACCGCGCAGCCCAAGGGAGGGACCTGGCTCTCCTTTATCTGAAAGCCAAGGTCAGTCAGGTGATCCAGTTTGGCCAATCCCAACCAGTAGAGTTGTGTCAGGTGACCATTCCCAACATCCAGGACCCTGTCAGGTGACCCAGTGTGGCCAATCCTGACAGCCAAAGTCCAGTCATGTGACTAGTTGGCCAATCATACATTCCAGCTTTGACTTTGGCCTGAGTAGCCAAAAGACACAAATAGTTAGGACTGCTTACAGTGGCCTCTTGAGGGCAGTGGGTGTGTCCAGAGACCATGTGGAAGAATTATCAGACAGATTCTGCTGCCTAGCTTCGGACCCCCAGCTCTCCACATTTCAAGCCTTCTTTATCCTCTCATCAACACTGTGTGCTCCAATATCCTTCCAGAACATGCCATCAGCACAGGTCTCTGTTGCTTGCAACCAGAACCCTGATGGATTCAGAAGGAAGATCTTAAAAGACATAAAAAAATATATATTCCTGTGGAGGGTGGAATGAAGTGTCCACTGAGAGGCCGGAATACAGTGCTGAGTAACCCTCCGGCTCCCTCCTGCACTCCGCACTTCAACGACTCCTGAGGGTGAGTGACAGAGAGCAGACTGTCATCCTCCCATCTGTTTCCCTAAAGCACCTGAAGCTCTTTTGTGGCCACTTCTAGCTTGTGGTCATGATGTCATCAAGATACAGGAAGAGGAAGCTGAGGGCCCAGCCTGTGCTCCACAGCAAATCAGAAGCAGCATAAAGATTAACACAATATTCCCTCCCAAGCCCAAGAGTGGCAACCAGGCCTTATTTGTGGCAGGGGCAGTCTTGCAGAGGTTGTTAGGGACGAATCACAACACCTAATGCTTTGCGGGCTCTGAGTCTGTGCCCTGGCATTGTTCCACTTTTTATAAATGAATTGACTAAATTATCTCCACAGGTCTGTGCAGCTGGTGGTGTGACTGTTCCCATTTTATAGTTGAGAAAACTGAGGCATACAGAGGTTCAACAACATGCTCGTGGCAAGCCAGGGATTACACGGAGGCATTGGGACCTGAGCATCTGGCTCCAATGTCCACGCATTTGCAGAAAAGCTTTAGAGGAAGGAAGAGGAGGAGAGAAAGCCTGGGGGCTGCGTGGTACAGCAGGCCCTGGAGAGGATGAGGTAGGGGTCTCCCCAACCTTTCTATTGGTCGTCCTCAGACTAGAGCGGTTACGCCAGGTCTGCAGGGCAGCCTGCCTCCCCACTGACCAGAGCCCAGCTTTCCTTGAGTAATGTGAGAAGTTTAATGATTTATCAGTTCCCAATTTGGAAGTGGCTATGCGGTTGGTATTGTCATCCTCTGTTAGCAGAAGCTGTAATAGGTTGTCCTTTGAGGGCTGTGCTGTCTGCTTCTGTTGATGTGCACATGGCTCTGGCCTGGGGGGAAGGGAGGGGACCCAGGAGTCATGAACTGTAGGCAGCTGGTCCTCCAAGGACATAGCCTTAGGGATCTGCTTCTCACCCTGCCCCTCCCTGGCCTGCTTCGGAGGCAGATGAGGCGTCACCAGAAGGGCATTTGGGCCTTCTCAGTGGATTTCAGGGTGGAAAGGGATTAAGTCAAAGTCAGGTGGATCAGACAAGTCACCAGCTGTCAGATGGAGCCTCCCTGTCCCTTGATATCTGGAGAAAGTGGCCTGTGCCCCTTTCACACCCCAGGGACAATTTGTCCTTGGGTTCTCCTCCAACTCTGAACTCCTGCTTCCGTTTGATTTCATTTCTGGACAGGGTTCCCAC
Source organism: Otolemur garnettii (assembly GCF_000181295.1). Lineage (NCBI taxonomy): Eukaryota > Metazoa > Chordata > Mammalia > Primates > Galagidae > Otolemur > Otolemur garnettii. The sequence continues at coordinate 7,871,097 of NW_003852413.1, forward strand.
CCAGCCTTCCATGCGTGCTATCTTGGACCACGTGACAGTCAACGTGACAGTATCTCAATTCCCAGCAAACAAGAGGAAGAATCCCTCATGCCCCTCCTCCAATTTTTCAAACGCTTTGGGATTGGAGGGACATGGAGGACCTCTAAACAGCTCTGCAAACTCCCTAGTCATAGAGTTCTTTGGCCAACATGACAGTGTCCATTTTCACTGGTCACTTTATGCCTGGCTGTGTCTCTGCTGCCTTCTGCCACCTTGCTGGCTCCTCCCTCTGGACTCAAAGTTTTAAGTTTCGCTATGTTGTGCAAAGAAGTTCAGGCTTCCCAGGCACTCACCCTAACCCTAGGCACAACTCTGGATCTTCTGACCCATCAAGGCACTCACGACACAGAGGTCTCCATGGGAAGAGTTCACTCCTTGGAAAGCACCTGTCATTATACATGCAGGAAAAAAGATCTCTCCCTTGATTGCAGAGTTCCACTTAACCTCATAGCAACTCTGCAAGGCAGGTGCCCTTCCCTGTGTGGCACGTGAAGTCTGGGCAGAGAGAGTAAGAGACATGCCCACAGCCAAGACCAAATGCTCCCTGAGGCTGAATTCCAAAGCTCACTCTGCATCTTCCACTGCCAGGAGGCAAAGGTGGTGGGGGAAAGGAGGGAAGGCAGCCACAGGCCACACGCAGGAGGTGCTGGGTGGCGGCTGAGCTGGGTGACCTCCCAGAGAGGAGGCGCTTGCTACAGGATACTATTAACCTGTGCCTGATGGCAGTGTGGAGGGTCAGAGGTCAAAAGAAAGGGGCTGGGTGACAGGTGTATGAGGAACACTGACCAAGGAGGGGACAGAGGCTGGTGGAGTAGAGAGGGACAGAGGGTAGGCTGAGGCCGAGCCTCGTTCCTGTAGCTTTAGTCACAGCCCTGTGCAGCCGGACACAGCTGCCTGGCTCTTGTGCCGCCTTGGGGAGCCAGCAGTCTATGCAATTAACATGCCCGGGACCACACGGGCCCAGAGCAGAGCTCCCTGCATCCCCTCCCCGCACCCTTCTTTAGGCCAGCTTTTCCCTCCCTGTGCAATATGGGTCAGGAGTGGGGTGTGTTTCAGATTCATTCTGCACACTCCTCGCTCCAGGCTGCTCCCGGCAAATGAAAAACCCACGGATCAATGCCAGAAAAATGACCATCTCTCCTCACCCTTGCCAGGAACTTTCGACTCACCCACCTTGGGCTTGAGAAGGGAAGCACGGTGGAGCTGTTCGCTTAAATTCCTCAAGTTCTGCCTTCTCTTGGGGCCGTGCTTCCCGTAGCTCAGAGGCAACTCATTAGTTTATCTGTCAGCAGCACTGAGGCACAAAATATTAACGTTGCTATCAGGACATGAGAGTGGACAGTAAAGTGTAGCCGGGGAGCCCCGACTCTGTGGCCCAGTTGCGGATTTGGGGAGCACTCCCAGCTGCGGAGCACTGACGGGCCTCTGCACCAGGCGTGTGGATCGCGGAGTGAGGATTAATGGCCGGGCATCGCGCAGCTTTTCATCTCCAGCTTGTGAATATACATCAGGACTGTGTTCCCGCCGCAGCTGGAGCTAAAGAGCTGCCGACACCTCCTTGAAGACTTGGAGAAAAGCATCCAGCTCAGAAATAATTCGGCTCCTTGGCCCATCCCATGTGCTGGGTTTTCTTCTCTTTCCCTCTTACTTATTGGTGTAATTAAATGGGTGAGGAAAGAATCTAGGCAGAAAGGAGACCAGGGGGCCATGGCAGCTGGGGATATGGTGCCTTTGAAGTCACTAAGACGTGGGTTTGAATCCTAGCTCCACCAAGGGGGAGCAAAATGGGGCAAAATGACTCAACTTCTCTGAGCCTCAGTTTTGCAGAGATAAAGGCCAAGGTGGGGCTGAAGGACAAACGGCCAAGGGTCAGACCCAGAGCTGGTTGCCTCCGTGCATTCTAATGCAACAGAAACCTATTCTGGCTGATTTAAAGAGCAAAGAAAGTGGGTGAAAGGGTTTTATTGGGTAGTTGCAGAATTTCTGGGTGCCCTTGGCTTTGTAACATTGCAGACAGAACCATAGGCAATGTCACACCCCAGGGCTGGTCTGACCAGGATGCCCCACCCACCTCCACTGGGGCCCTTGGGATGTGGGTCCTGGATACAAGATGCCACTGCAGCCACTAAGGACTGCTGTCCCCTGGGGACTGGATGGTGGCCACTGCCACCACAACCACAGGTCTCCACTTGTCCTGCATCCCTGTGGCCACCTCCAGACAAAAATGTCCAAGAAGGACACATCTGGGTGTCAAGTCTGGTCACAAGCAGGGGAAGTTGGCAAAGCAAGTTACTGGCACATCTAGATTCTGCGTTGTGGACTTTTCCCAACCATGGAGAGGGGAGATGGATTCTGGATGACCCCAAATATCCACTTCCTTGGTGCTCTATTATAGTTCCCGGGGTTGGGACGGAGTCACGGGGATTTTCACCTGGAGTTTATGTCCAGGGCCAGTTTGGATCTGTTCATGCTTTGGGACCCCTGGCAGACCTTCAGCTGCTCTTTCTCACCCCATCTGTC